>NC_143587.1:78631239-78934269 GCF_048544385.1 Mastigoproctus giganteus | reverse complement strand
AAATCAGGAAAATTTAGATAGATTTTGGTGTATAATAACCAAAAAAATTATGATTCGAAATCTGCAATTACATTTGCATTTTGGAACGAATTGGAAAAGAAGAGGACTTTCTGAACCATGTCTGAATGGTGATGAATCCTAGATGTTTCAGTATGCCCAGACACTAAAGGTCAAAGCATTCAATGGACAACGAACACATCTTCCTGACCAAAAAAAATCGAGAAAGCTACTTTCTAAAGTTAAAATAATATTGAATGCATTTTTTGACAATAAAGCACCTAGGAATATACAGTGGCGGACAAAAAAAACTGCATCACTTGTGAATTTTGAAAATAATGTGTTTTGCGTTGCATTGTGGGTTGCAGAAATGTTCGAAATGCATTTGATAGATGGAATATATATCCCCATGAATGAAATACAATAAAAAGATTCCACCAGATATACCTAATTTCCATAAATATCTTCCAAAGGGTAAAATGCGTAATTAATGGAAATATGAGAAATCATGCAAATGGTAATCATGACAACCAAAAATTCATTTTATTGCATTTACGTGTACAAACTGAAACGACAAGTTAACGTAATAGTATTATGTACTGTAAATCAACAAAATTAGTCCTCAGTATTTTGTTCTTCCTCCTCGAGCTGCAATTACAGCCTTGCAATGATCTGGCATAGAGTTAATCAATTTCTCGATATACGGTTGCCCAATTTCATGGTACTCCACACCCGTACAATGCTTTCCTGCAGCTGAATCTTACTTGTTGGCTTCTTTTGAGTAATTTTAGACGACATTATTAAATTTAAATAGCATAAAACTTACCAATTTTGCTGTGTGGCAAGGTGCTTGCCACATGCCCTGATGAGATATCAGGGCATACCATAAATGAGATAATTTTCGTCTTCTGACATGTCGCTTCCCATTCGATCTATGCAGGTTGAATTTCGATTCGTCAGAAAAGATGACGGTGTCCCATTGTTCTTTCGCCCATGAAGCATGCGTTTTAGCCCATGCAAATCCTTTCTTCCTCATTTGTTGGGTCAACAAAGGCTTCTTCTTTGGCCGATAGGCATGTAGACCACATTCCGAAAGCCATCTTTGGATAGGTAGTGCACTTGTTTCAACACCAGAAGCCATCTCAAAGTCCAATTTTAGATCAGGAGTACTAACATGGCAATTAAGAAAGCATAGCCGTTTCAAATATCGACCTTGGGAAGGCTAGTCACTCTCTTACGGCCTGATCCAGGTCTTATCTTCACATCACCGGTTTCACGCTTTAATTTCAGCACCCGGGATACTTTTGACTGGTGGCAACCTATTTTATCAGCGATAGCACGCATAAAAAGCCCTTCCTGGGACAGAGCAACAGCTACACTTTTTTTCTTGGTGTCTACTGAACATATTGAGCCTTCCTTCCCCCCCTCTCAAAACAGGATACTAATGAGCGTGTATACCCTTCCAACGCCGTATTTATAGAAATGGCTGAAACCTTGCAATTATTTTCTGATGCAATAGAAGCATTATCTGACGCAACAGCAATACCTTTCTATGCGACAAACAAAATGACTCTAATCTAACAATATCTTATACATTTCACTACGAATATTACTTTCTTATGCATGTACATTCAAACTTGCCTCTGAGAATGATCGGCGCGAATGGTTTTATACAAAACAAAGAACAGTGATATCGATAATATGTATCTAAATGTATCTAGTTATATATATCTAGATAGGTATCTTATATAAATTCTTTATTGCTGATAAGTACAGAACATGTACTAGAGACAATAATACTCGGCTTCTGTGGCATCACCTGTTTGTTTAATGCTGGAAGGAATACCTTTTCTAGAAGTTTGAGGAGGGTGGAAGAAGTTGAGATTGGTCTGAAATCTATTAGGCTTGTTGGTGCTTTAACCTTAAGTAGCGGCCTCACAGAGTATTCATTCCATTGAGCAGGGAAAACTGGTGTGGAAAGAACAGAGTTGTAGATTGAGAGTAATGCATCTAGGATATAGGGGCTAAGGCATTTAATTATGAAATGAGGTATCTTATCACAGCCTGCGGTACTAGATGGACGCAGGGAGTTAATAGCATATATCAGTTGCTGTCTTGTGATGGAAATTATGGAGAGGTCATCAGTAGAAGCAAATTGAGAGTTTTGGAGAGGGATTTCAGCAGAAGTGGAATTGGTTTTGAAACTTGAAATGTAGTCCATCCAGTTATCTAGATCAAGATTTGAATTAATGCAACTGTGTCTTGATGAGTATGGTGCTTTTCCTTTAGACAAGGTAGTATCGGTGTATCTCTTTATTGCTGTTGCCTTGAGTCTGTTGAACATAGCTCTTGCTCTGGAGTATAGGATTCGATCTTGGGTTGTGCCAGAGATTTTCCACTGCCTGTGAAGGTACTGCTTGTTGTGGAAACTGCGCGCTAGATCTTCGGTCCACCAAACTCTAGTTCTTGGAGAAATGTGTACGGTTTTGGCTGACTCATAGAGGGTGACTGTATTTATCCATCTTGTGATTATGTCAACTGCGAGGATTGGGTCACATCCATCAAGCACATGCCATGTAATAGACTGCCCTACCTCGTGGCACTTTTTTGGATCCAGAAAATTCGGAGAGAATGTGATTTTCTTTTCAACAGTATTACGACAAATTGAAGCTGGGCATAGGCAGAACAAGAAGTAATGCAATTGGGTCGTGATCTGAATTGGAGGACGTTTCTGGTGGAATGTGGACTCTGCAAATTCCAGAACATAGAATCACGTCAAGGCGATTGGTGCCTCTCGTTGGCTCCTCATTGATAATCGTGAACTTTAATGGAGAGAGATTGTTCATTAGTCGTTGAAGGAGAGGACTCAGGTGGCGTGGAAGGTTAAAATCGCCGCAGAGAATGTGCGTAGCAGAAGGGTGTAACTTACTCATTATCCAGCTGGTAGTATCGTCAATTGTTGCAATATCTGGAGCTAGGGGTATGTAGATTACCACTAAATCGATTAAACAGGCATTAAACTTCACAGTCACGTGTATTGCTTCATAAAAAAAGGAGTTGCTAGATGTGACGTGCACAAATTTCAGGTTGGAATCCTTGACGAAGATGGCAACACCGGCACCTCTAGATTGAGATATTGATGTGATGTGAGATGAAAAACCTGCGGCCAGAGCATAGGCTATTGACTCCTGGTCAGTTTCAAGCCATGTTTCTGATAGACAAATTACATCCATGCTGTTGGACAACAAAAGTTGTTCGAGAGTTTCAAGCTTATTTTGGAGGCTCCGGACATTTTGGTAGAAAACTCTTAAGGGTGACTTTAAAGGGAATTTTTATAAGTGCTGATCTTTTTGTAGATGCTTTTGAACACTTCAACAGATTAGGCCTGGTGGAAATTATACTGTTAATTGAAAGTGATTGAAAAGCAGGGTTATGTGTTATCACATCGGTATGTTTATAAGCAGTAGCTGGGGCAAGAAAGTGATTGGAGCTGGACATGTGGTGCAGTGGTTTTCGACAGTCGAGAGACACTAGTGTAGTTTCACAATTAGTTAGTCATGCAGGGAGTAGCGAGCTGTATCATCTTTCGGTTTTGCTCATAACATGAAGTTGATTTGGATGGTTTTGGGTCTCTCGATTCATAAAAAGGCCTGATTAGAGTGTCAACTGGCCATACAGATGTAGATGCAACTGATCTGAATGCCCGACTTTCGCAAACTACTCTAAAGGACGAGTAATTTTGCGTTTTCTTGAGTAATTTGCAGATACTTTGGTGTGCAGTTCTTTACTCATTGCAGCCTCAATTTCCTCAGCAGTTGTCAGTG
The DNA here is from genome assembly GCF_048544385.1 of Mastigoproctus giganteus. NCBI lineage: Eukaryota > Metazoa > Arthropoda > Arachnida > Uropygi > Thelyphonidae > Mastigoproctus > Mastigoproctus giganteus. Next base: position 78,930,448 of record NC_143587.1, on the reverse strand, counting down.
GCCCAAGTCGGGAAATAAAAAGGCTTCTGTGCTGGGAGGTGGAAGGCTTGCTCATCGATCTCAAAATAGAGGACGTGGAGGTACCAATCCTAATCTGACCCTTTTCCTTGATATTGGCAGGGTGACTCTTAATTTGAAAGGGTGAGCTGGGGAAATGAGGGTTCTGATTAGCTGTTAATTGAGATGAAACAGAACGGGTTGCAGCGATTTTTGCCCAAGATCGTTTGTTCATGACAGGTGAGCAATGGCTGCTTCCAGACAGCAGCACAGATGGTAAAACTGATGTCAATTTTGGAGGTGGGATGCTAATTTGGTGGGCAGCCACTTGTGTTCAGCTCCTTGACACGAATTCATGACCCAGACTTCGCTGCTTGCTACATTAGGGAATTGAGATTCCTCTGAAAATTGATTGGCTCCCTGATTATTTGGGCAACATTCCGATTCGGCGGGATCGTGCGAGGTCAAAATATTTAACTCTGCGGATTGGGCGGTGGATTGAGTGTTGATTCTGTTAACATATCTATATATGTATCTTATATATCTGGATATGTATCTTATTTATCTAGATACGTATCTAGGTATATCGATAATATATATGTATGATTGGTATTCAGTATATCCAATTCGTAAATACAGCTCAGTACATGCTCAATAAAAAGGCCCAATAATTCAGTTCATCTAATCGAAACTGCAACTGAATCCAGATATTTTTTCAATGTTACAATGGATATTCGTATGGTATAATTTTCCAAGTGAATGACTAATAATTTTGGTCAGTAAATTCCAACCCTCCTCGCATTTCACAATTTTATTGACTGAAAGCATAAATTTTAATGTTTGTGTTAATATAAGAGATAAATTTAGTTTATGGATTCCAAATACATTTATTTTTACCCGTAAAAAGGAATGCGTTATTCAGTGTCGAAAAGCAGCAAAAGAAGCGGAAATTCGATGTATTCCACTAAATCACTTCTATCCCAGATGTAAGGGTAAGTTTTTTCAAAATTACTGCTAAACTCTAATTCAGTTTGCTATTTAACATTAAAAAATAATTAAAAGTGGCTTTGCTTATTCATGAAGTAACAAATGCATATCGAATTGAAACTTCGTGGAAAATTTACAAAACAATGTATGGTACAATGTTTTGCGTAAATTGTGTCATTATTGATTATTTTAACGAGTGACAAATCAATAGAGAAATAGTTCAGTCCTGGATCGAATGTGAAGTTTCGATGAACTGTATCATCATTAATGTCAAGTAGTGCAAGAAATGTGAGAGGTGAGATAAATATAATTAAAAATGTACAGCTCCCTCACTAGTTTCTTAATATTACCGTTTTCAAAATTACAAGTAACAAAATATTAATTAAAAATTAAAAATATCAAAATTATGTGCAGAAACTCATTACACAGAGAAAAAGCTTTAGTACTTTCTTTCATACATTCATCCAAAATAAATAGTAAATACATAAATATTTTTAAAAATCCAAAAGAGTTTACCGCAGTAATTAATACAAGCGTTTTTGATTTAAATATATACTAGGGGGAATCGCTCCCTGCTCGCTCACCCCCGCGCACGCTTTTCTACGTAAAAGTAGAGGTACACGGAGTATATCAAATCTTTTCAATGTAAAATACACACCTGTCGAAACGCACTGATCTATATTCAATCAGGAAATTACCTATGTAATTATTTACCTGTGCATTTGTAGTGACGTAATTATTCCGCCCACTTGTACCACGTGACCCGCATCCCTCTTTTCCCATTGCCCACCCAACCACGCGGCATTCTCAAGGTCGAATAAATATCATTATGCAATTATTTACCTGCATTTACATAGGTCACTTAGGAAAAGGATTTTTGCTTCGGGTTCCATAATGCATGATGTCTTTTAGTGTTGCATCCAAAAGAGCAGGACTAAAATATTTAACTGAAATATTTACAAACTATACAAAATACTAAGCTATTTACAAAATACAAAATTCTAAGATATTTACAAAATAACCAATACTAAACTATTTAAAAATATACAATATTCATTAATATACAAAAATCTTTACAATGGAACATCAAATGGTAGACCGTGAAGCACGTGCACAAGGTTGGTAAACGTTATGTAGGCAGTTGTCAATTGCATTTCTAGTGAACTAATTGCCTCGCTCTCTTCTCCTATTGGCTCGAATTAATATCACTAGGAAGAAAACGTTTTAATGTATAGAGAGATAATTCTGATGAACATTAATTAGGCTAGGAGTGAGTTAAGTGGCAAGGCAATTAAGGCTATTCAGGATTTCTTTATGACAGGGGCGGCAACATGTCGCTCTTCGAACATGTAACTCTTTAACTTTTAGCCCACATGAAGCACAATTTGAAATGAAGTTACAGGACTTAAAAATGAAGGACGTGTGGAGTGTAAGACTAAAATGCTTTAAAACTGAAATTGAGGATTTGGAGAGGCAAAAGACTGCCCTCACAATTCTACACGAAAGAATGGTGATAGATGAGTTGGAAAAGCAAGACCAAATTGTGCCGTGGAGTAGCTTACCGGACACGTATATAAATTTGAAAATATTTGCGTTTGGGCTTCTTTCAGTTTTTGATTCGACGTATTTCTGCGGGCAAATATTTTCGAACATGAACAAAAATAAAAATAAATCAAGAAACCGTCTGAAAAATGCGAGTATCTCAGCATGAGTAAAGATGAAAATTATGGCATACTTGCCTGATGTTGAAAGACTCGCTCAAGAAGTTCAGCAGCAAAAGTGACATTAATTCGTACCTATTCAAATGTTTGTTAGGTTTTTTCAGTATTAATAAATAATATTTCAATATACATATATACAGGGTGTCTCAAAAATATTGGCACAAACGTTTAGGGGAGGTCGGTAACATCTAAAGGAATGTGAATCGCATAGGAACCCATAACCGGAAACGTCACCGTAAGTCGGTAGAAGGCGCTGTTCATCAGTTAGCGAGAGATAACATTTCTGGTTTACTCATTCAAGCAGTAGTCGCCAAACGAAGAGCATGCATCGATATACGAACTGTGAGCTGGCAGACATGCACCTAGTCCAGTGTTTCTCAAAGGGTGTGCCGCGTCACATTAGTGTGCCGCAAAATTTTCCAAGTGTGCCGCGAAATTTAGAAATTTCTTCTTCTATGACTACGTAGGTGTGCCGCGAAATTTTTCTTCTTTGGAAAATGTGCCACGAGAGTAAAAAGATTGAGAAACACTGACCTAGTCTATGGATTAGCAGAGGGCAATGGGCGAGCCGCTCAACGAATTTATGGAGAACGCATCCCAGACAGCATGTACCGGACCACCATTCAGAGGTAACAGGAGTAGTGCGGGCAGACGAATTTCGACGCGAACTCCCGCCATGGAAGAAAGTGTGTTGAATGCCTTCCAGAATAATCCTACTACCAGCATACGTGCCGTTGCCTCTGCCTTAGGAGTGTCTCGTTGCAGTGTACAGCATATCTGGCACGACGATTCTTTATTCCCCTTCCATCTCCAAAAGGTTCAGTTACTGCTCCCCCAAGATCATCCTGCACGTGTGGCTTTTGCGAAGTGGTTTCTCCAAGAAAGTGTTGAAGACTTGAATTTTCCAGCCTATGTTTTGTTCACGGATGAGGCTTATTTCACTCGGGAAGGCTTATTCAATCAGTACAGTGCTCATGTGTGGGCTCACGACAACCCACACGGTGTGCGCCTACATGCGGAACAACATCGCTTCGCAATAAATGTGTGGACAAGTATGGTCGGTGACTGCTTAGTTGGCCCATACCTGTTACCATCCCGCATGAACTCCGCGAAATATCGGATTTTTCTTGAACAAGTTCTACCAGGGTTATTTGACGATGTTCCAGCAAATGTCAGACGCAACATTTGGTTTCAACATGACGGGGCGCCTGCCCATTATGGAAGATGTGTTCATGACCATTTGAACAGGCGTTTTGGGCATCGATGGATTGGCCTTGGTGGACCCGTTTCCTGGCCCCCACGCTCACCTGATTTATCTAGCCTTGATTTCTTTCTGTGGGGGCCCTCAACTCTAATGTGTATGAATTGCCTGTGGAGACGGAAATGGATCTCGTGGCGAGACTCGTCTGCGCTGTGCTACTGTCAAAGAAACTCCAGGTGTGTTCGACTGTGTCCGCCAATTCATGCTGCGTCGGTGTCACGCATGCATCGCGTCTCATGGTGGAACCTTTGAGCATCTGTTGTAACATCATGAAATGCATCCATCTCGTACTCCATTGTTAATATTATGTCAAATAACTGTCTTGTGTCATTTCTGCTTCTTGTGCCTCTGCTACTACTTTCCCGTGACGTTTCCGGTTATGGGTTCCTATGCGATTCACATTCCTTTATATGTTACCTACCTCCTCTAAACTTTTGTAGCAATATTTTTGAGACACCTTCACACACAAAATTCCATTTCTTAAACTCTTCCCGCCCTTCCCCCAGCTTGAGCCGAGGTGCGCTCCGGATTCTCTCTTTTTTATAATTAGATCAAACGTGGCTCTTCACTCAAAACGGGTTGCCGACCCCAGTTTCATGATGTACTCAAGAGTGATGGTTCTCAGAGAAGGCTATCTAAAGCTTTCGCTAATTTTAAAATTCTTTAAAGAATGTATTTTCAGTAACTATAAATCCACCTTCATTTAGGCCTATTAAATTAATGAAAATATAGTAGCTTAAGCAGAGCGCCCTCTCGCAAGTTTCCTCTCACATTTTTGTATTATTAAACAAAAATTAAAGCCAATAGTTATGATGACTGCCACCAATTTGCGCAAAGAAAATGTAGAGGCCAATTTTTCCCTAATGAAACAGCGAAGTGGACAGTTGGATAGTTACAAAGTGTCTATTCGTAAAAGGAGACATTTTGTCGTATTATCGCTATATTAGTGTTAGTGTTAGCAATGGCCACACGGTGCAAGGACGCCTATGGCTTATGCTGCACCAACCAAAAAGTAAAATAAAATAAATAATAATAATCTGTTTATCATTTGGAGATTACCAGCGAACATCAGTGTCTCTTCATCGGTTTCTGTTGTAGCCTGCTTGTCCAAGTTGTTGTGCTGTAGCTGAGGGGATGACCATTGCACAGTGTAGTTGATTTGTGATGTGAATGTGAAATTTGTATTGTTAATAATTGTATACTGCACTATACCATTTCTATACGTATGGCGGATTTGCCAGATATTTTTGGCTAGGGGCCGCTTTACTCAATAAATGAATGAGTCCGTAGCAACAGAAGATACTCCATACCAATACCAGATGCTTGAGTAGTGGATACAACCCAGTCTGTATTCATAAAGCCATGACTACAGATCTGGCCACACTTTCACCCTACCTTTGGGCAAAAAGTGTAAATCGAGACTCTTCAGACTACACAATCTTTTTCTACTGTTCCCCAATGCTGTCTTGGCATTTGCCAAGGATAGAACTCTTAGAAATATTTACAGAACTACACCAGCTCAATCTTTAGATTTTTCACAGAAAGTAGAACGTATACGCACATTACTACCAAATCCCAGATTCTTGAATATCTCCAGCCTAGTTCAATTAGCAATCTAGGGGTCTTTCTTAGTCTGAATTGAGTTTTTCATTTGCCTCACACCTGAGCTTCTCTTCTAACACATGATTCGCTTTAAATTCCTACGGCCTGATTCTTGGAGTACAGACTTTCTGTGGCATTTCTTATTCTTATAGCAGCATTTTCCTTCCATATTCCACTTCTTGTATACTTTTGAGATGGTTGCTTTCGTCAGACCATTGATTTTATTCGTTTTCTCAATTGATTTCCTGTTAAATGTGCTCCAACAATAACAACTTTGTGAAAGTCGGAAAGATCGCCTGTTTTTCCCACGACTTGATGATTAAGAAGTCTCAGCAAAGTCTACAGAATTCATCTGATACGAGGAACATACCGCGTGGCAACTTACATTTTCATACCGTACATAATTTAATAAATAATTAAATACGTAATTGTCATGCCAAAATCTGCCAATTAATGTATAGCAGAATATACATTAATTGCAAGAATGATGGATTATGTTGGAAATGCATAATAAAAACAATTTTGTTATCAGTTACTGTTTCGTTATCGGTTACACCGTTCAGTATTCCCATGTTTCTTCCTTTCAGATTTAAATTACAAAGGTCAACAGATGCGGTGTGAAAATATTTGCAGACCTAGTTGTATGTAAGTGGCATTATATTATATTTCTGCTGATGCTTACAGTAATTTATGTTAGGTATAGTCCAAAATGTGCATGCTTTGAGTAATAAAGGTCATGTGTATCTAATAATTATTATTGTTTTAAAAGTATCCACCAAGCATTAAATACTCTTTATCTAGGGTTGATATAAAACATGGATTCCACTCAGTAATTTTAGTTTTATCTCTTCCTACAGGAAATTGTTTCCAGCAGACATTGCGCCCTGCTCCCCATAATTTCTTCTCTTGAGGTTCCGTTGGTGATGTTTATGCACTCCTCGATCGTGAACACTTAAAATAGTTATTTTAGATGTATAATATTTTAAAAATCATTTAAAACTTTAGTGGTATTGGGCCTTCTCGAAATGTCATCAAGCACAGTGCTCTGAAGACTGGGCTGGGAGCTTTCAGGACCTCTCCAATCCCAAGTCGTTATGTTGAAGCGCCTGATCTCCATTGCATCCCAGTTGGGAGTATCTTCCTAATTTTCGGTGGGATTTCTTCAATGAGAGTTAGCCAAATAAAAGTCGACCTTCTTCACTCAGCATCAAAGAACTTGTTCAGTGTTGTAGTGTCAATTTAAATGATATTTTTCAAGATACCACTGCCTGTTCAATCTTGGATGTATGTTTCTACCTCTCACGATATACATATTTTCTATTGAGGGAAGAATACTATAACTTCCTGCAATATTCGATAGTTCCGGTCAGCTCACGCTATTCTGAACTCTTATGCCTTTAAAATATATAGACGGATGGATCGAAAACGGACAGATGGAAGGCGCGGCTGCTGGTTTTCTTTCATTTACAATTACAGCGACACTACTGTTAGCATGCAGCGTCTTAACTACTGAATTATGCGCAATTAATTAGTGCTTAGTAAGATTATTGAGTTTTCCATCTCACATGCTGTAATTTACACCGACTCCTTCAGTGCTGTCTCTGCCATGGGGAAGAATTTCTCATCTTTTCATCCTTTCTTGGAAGACATGCATTCCCACTTATTCTCCTGCAGCGTGTCCAATCAGTCAATCGTTTTTTTCTTCTTTTTTTTCTGGAACCCTGACCATTGTGGAATAATTCAGGGAAACGAAAGTGCTGTCCTTGTCGCTAAACATTCTCCCAAAATCCTTAGGTTCCTTGCACTGACTGTAAGTCTGTCAAAGCATGCTATGCCAACTGGTCACAGATCTGGAAAAGTAACGTCAACGATAAAGTTTACCAGATACAACAAGATGTGGCTCTCTAGGTTCACACGAAAGAGAAGAGAGGAAGTGGTATTGGCAAGACTGAGAATTGGACACTCTCATCATACTCATATCTTCTTATTATTGGAAGAAAAACCATCCTGTCACAGTCGCCTTACAGTCCCTCATTTCCTGGTTTACCGTCCCTTACATTCAACCATATCGTGAAATACTTTTCGGTCACTTTTGAGGCTTAATGTATCAATGATGTATCTCATATCCTAGGAAATGATGCAAACATAGAACTTTTAACTACTTAAAACGTATTGACCTATATAGGAGCTTATAGTTCAATAACTATAACGATATGATCATGCAAATAGACCATGAACAGAAACAATTTGGCATCAGCAGCCCTTGTGTCGCTAAACCCAATATCAACAACAACAACAACAATCAAAAGACAAGTTAATGTCTAGAAGAGAAGTTCAAGGTAACAATGAGTTACAACATATCAGGATGACCACATTCTGGCCAACGCAACTTGACGTCATAAGACATGATAGCCAAACAGCTTTCGGATCTCATCAAGGACAATAAAAATATTTTCATAGAAAATGGCATAAAGTGACCTCAGAAAAGAGGATTCTTGCGAAAAGGCCATGAATTAATTCCCCCCTCCCCTCCATTTCCAGTCGAAAGTCAAAAACCTGACTTTACGTTGAGAATCTTATCTTTGGGGAGAAGATCAATGAGCCAATCTTCTGTTCGCAAAATATTCCAAAAATCAATTTTGAAACTGGTGGAACTCAGTTTCAACTCAGTACAACTTTGAACACCTTCCTCTCGTTTTACTACCAGGAAAAGAGACTATCATCTTATGGCTGCAGTAGTAAATCATACAGTCCCCATGATCATAAAATATTTGAGGGAATTTCACCGATCTCTTTCAAATATATCCCTACATCTTTGATGAGGAGGGGGCATCTTAAGAACATTAGCACACATTCAAAACTTTTGAGAGGTGCCAGAGACGATGAATTCTTTGCCATGGTTGAAGGGGCCTGACGTAGTTGATGGTGCAACAGTAGGTACAGTACCACAAGTCACTGAATTGACTGTGGTTCGAGGAATGTGACACAATTAGTGATAGTATTCTTGTCAAATATTTAACTGTAAACTATCTAATCTAAGTGGTTGTGCAGGAGTATAAACAGAACACATAATACTGTTCAGCTCGTCGCCAGATATTTTCATTGTGAGGATGTTCATCTAATCTACTGATCAACAGTTCTCATAACCTGAATCTAATTTAGCGCGTCCCTAAAGAATCAGGGATGCGCTCCCACTAATGTACATGAGTTTTTAATTAGCATAGCGTAGCAATGCATTAAATAATATTTTAAAATTTATTAAATTAAATAATGACAGCTAAAATTTTCCTTTATTTATTTTGGCTATTTAGTTCTGGCATCTACAAGGTCATTTCACATCCTTATGGAGTAAGGTAAGATATTTATAATTTAAATTGATAAAATAAAACATAATAATAATGTGCACTTGCTGAGCAATGACATTTAATGATTCATTTAAACTTTAATGTTTTTCGCATTTAGAGAAAGGGTGAATGCAGTCGAGTTTCGATTGCCTAATTGAGATTTAGTCCCTGGTTGAACTCAAAACCGTGGTACTAGCACATAGTCGTATTTCTGTGGGTAAAAATTTTTGGATATAAAAAATGTTAAATGACGAGGGAGCTAATCACGCTTTTGTATGTACTTTCGGATTAATAGGAGGAAGTTCAATATTGGCAGTGGGTGTTCATTATTGGCGAATGGAATGTCTGTTAAAACGAAGATTTGGTTCTTCAGTATCATTTCTACTCTACATGATTGAAAATGTGAATAGTTATCCTGTATATCCTGTATAGAATCACTGAAATAAATTTGAAAAAGCAACCTGTTATTTACCTCGACTTTATTGGTTGATACATAATGCATATTGAGTAGAAGATTAACCACTATCTCAAGCAGTACTGCAACTGCTTGAGATAGTGGTTAATCTTCAGACTCCTTAAAAACTCGTTTAGCCTTTCTCTTTACAATATCGGGCATTTTTGACACCGTATTTCTTACATACTCATCAAGAACTAAGGCGCGATATGATAATGATCTTATCCATAAACATATTGGGACGCCTACTCTATGCTTCAGTCACTCATTAATTCCGAGGTTTCCCTATCTTTTGAACACACGTTGGTGCGAAATATTTTTGTGCCAGCGAAATGTCCGCCAAAATTGTAGAATTAGAATATTTCACGCCTAGAAACGGTATCACTCTGTGCACCATAAATAACACGAATATATGGCAAATTCATGTGCAAATAACTTTTCTCCTAGACCGACAGTTTCGGTTTATGTACCAAAAAAATATTAGAAATATCGTACATTTGCATATTATTGCATTAACAACCCTATGCTTTGAAACATGAATGCATTGTACAATCAACATATCATCTTGATTGTGTCATATCATCAATTTCTCTGCAGAACATTTTGCCATTCATCTGGCTCTTAATCCCCTAATTTCTCAAATGAGCGCAGAGCATATCACCTATACCCATTATTTAAGCTCTCTCAATCCAATGCAGAATGAAACACGCAATATTACCATCCTCTGATGAAACAAATCAGATTTATACTTATCCAACTACACGACAAATAACACACAGTGGTTTTCTACTGGATATCGCCTCATTGGGGAATACTCAGAGAAGAAAACGCAGATCAAGCAGCAAAATATTCTGTAAATTCAAGTGTAATTGATATGAAGATTCCTGTGCAAGAACTGTAAAATCAATCAACGAAAAACTCTGGACCACTAGCACTAGAAAAGCAAGAAAAGAAGAAGTAAGTGTAAGTGTGTGTGTTTAGGGTCAAGCGGCACCAGGGGTTTCCCCCATCTCCGCGTTGTTTACATTGTGGTGTGTTACAATACGCTGTAAATGGCAGAGATTTAAAAGTGTGTAGATCTTGGATCGTTTAGTGTCGTGTACCGTTGTTCTTCTGATCGTTTAGCTGCTGAACCCCAGTTGAGGCTCAACGTTGCCCCACTTACGCCGCGTGAAAGCAGACCAGGAACCCAGTAGCTTATATATACTCTGACAGATCCAGCCACCTAATTTCCTGAAATTTCGGTGGCTAGGACCTAAAGAAAAAAAAAATCGGGGCACACTTAAGTTTAGAAAAATCCAGGAGAGGTTAAGATGGTTCAGATTTCAATTTAGAAATCTTTAATTTTGATTAGTTGTGTGGGGTTTACGCTGGCGTATTAGTCAGAGTAGGGGGAAGAGAATGCAGACTGGGGGAAAGACAGAAGTATGGGGTCGATAGGGAAGGCAACCCCAGGTGATCAGTAAGGCATGCCCATGCCTCACCAGGCTAAGTATATGGGGTGGCAGGGGAGGGAGGAGACAGGAAGACAATCTCCTCCTCCCCCTGCTGGGGAGGGGAAAAAAGGTACTAGGCAAGGGAGCTGGTACAGATCGCCATTTGGCTACATGACAGTGAGGCTGCAGCAGTTGTAGTAGTCATAAGATCATGTCCGGTAGTAGAGTCACTCGTGGGACAGTGTCCCGTCCAAGTTGAATGACTTTGTTTTTGGTTCTCTATCTTCAGTTGGTACATTTGTCAGTGTCACTTAGATCTCATATTTGTTGGTACATAGGCAGGGTTTCTTTGTTCCAGTGTTCGTTCGTATCATTGTAGGAAGTGCACCGTCACTATTCCTAGGCAAGACAGCTAGTATCTTCCGCAAAATTATCATTCCGGAATGTGTCTGAAAGGATGCTTTGATTTGTTATCTGGCTGGTCGTCTTTCACTCCTGGTGTATTGCATTTAGCGTTTTCCTTCTTGAGAAGAGTTCTTGAGCGAAGTTGGTCAGGGCGCTGTATTCCTCCTCTGAATCCAGTAGGTGAAACTCTTGCCCTCTAGGGAGGTATCTTATACTCGTGATTAGAATGCACCTGAGATCCTCGTATTGCGGACAGTCGTACATGAGGTGTTCCCAGATTTCGATCTCTCCACATGTACAGCATGGGTCCTCTACAATGGTGAAGTGCATTACCTTTGCACTAAAGGGGCCGTGTCCAGTTAGTAAGTATGTTGTTTGCAACTCCGGAAAGAACCAAGTAGGCGATTTTAGATAGATTTTTTCAAATTGCGGCAATAACTTGTGGGTGATTGCTCATTTGGTTGTTTCTGCCCACCTGTCCAGCCACATCTGCAGCAGGTGAGACTGAAGCCGGATCTTTTCTGCTGTATGGTTGTTTGTTCGGTCTATTGTAAATTCCAGGAAAGTGGTGGTTATTCCTTTAGATAAGTAGTAGAGTCCTGTTCTTGCGATTTCAAGATCAAGTGGAAGTACTGCTGCTATCACCTGCATCTCTGAGTTACTCACCTTTCTACAGGCGCAGGTGGTAGTGAGCAGGATGGTGCGTTGAATTGTATTCAGGGTTCTCTTATTTACGACCAAGGCAGTTTTGTCGTACCAGATTGCTGAAGCGTATGTAATTATTGGGAGGAAGGTTGTCTTGTAGTATAAGGCTAGGGTACACTTTTCGAGACCCCAGTCTCGCCTTGTGACCCTAGCTACCATGGCAAAGTAGTTTCTGATCATTTGTCTTAGGAATTTGAGATGTGGTTGGAAGTATAAGTTATTGTCTAGTATGACACCCAGGTATTTTAGTTGACTGGCGAACTTGATAGTTGTCCCATCAATCTTAATCTGGGGTGGTCGTCTCAGTTGCAGGGTTCCTTTAAGCAGCGCCGACGATGTCTTTGTCGGTGACATCGTTAAGAAATGCTTCTTGCCTCACTGTTGTAATATCTGCAGGGCCTGATTAGCTAGTATTTCTAATTGGGCTCTGGAGTTTGCTTGCAATATCAAAATCTGGGTGTTCTTGCAAGAGCACGCATTTCACACTCTCATATAATTCATCCTTACCTTCTCAGAAATGAAGGCCCTCCACGGTGTACTCGTTGCCATAATGTTCTCTCAGTAAAACATATTTTGCTTGACTGCTCCATTATCAGCAGGAAAGGCTAGAATCATTCCTAGACCAAAGAAGTTTTCAGGAATTTATAACAATAAATCACATCTTGAGAAATGAAGCCAACTAGATGAAACGGAGTTCTATGGATTCAAGTGGACTCCAAACTTATCAAATGTAACTTTATTTGTTTAATGATAACAATAACGTTCTAATAATAAAATTTAAAACGTTAAATTTGAACAAGAGAGTTCAAAAAGTTCTGTTTCAGCACAAAAACATTCGCTGTTTTTTAAACAAAAAGTTTATTAATTGTGATTATTTATTTTAGATTTTCGCAAAACGGTTATATTTGATGGCCCTTTTCTCTTTGTCATTGTATTTAACTTTGACTGTAGCTTTCTTTTTACCATGCAATAAATAACAATATCTTGGCATTTAATTTAATTAACGCCATATTGTATAGTACTCATACTATACAATATGGCGTTAATTAAATTAATTTCCTCAGAAAATAAACGATATCTGGATATTTCCGAAAGCGCAGAAAGTCCTTGAATCTTCTAAGGAAATTTTAATTATTTGGTAATTTGAGAATTATGTAAAGTTTTTCTAGAAATTTCAGAATTAGCGATCTTTTATAAAAATAATAATATATATACTGTCCTCCTCCATACTGTGTGGAAAAAACCTTAATTCGAATTCCTTCAATAATGCGAGAAACTCTTATGAGATTTTATGGGTTTCAAGTCGGTCTTATGATGCATGGTTTTAACTCCTAAAGCGTTGGTTTCTCGTCCAGAAAACAGCAAATCGACCACGCAAATTATGGCTTAAGTTGATGATGCTCCTAAAACCCAACAACAACGACAAAGCACAACATCCATGTGGTTATCAAGAGTCAGTCACCGAAATTAAGAATAGAATTTACGTAATTCAGGCCTCTGTTTCTAACGGAAATTCTATGCAATTAAATAGTAATTATTAGAGTTCGGATTTATAAATTAGCAAATATGGAAGATTGAGGCAAATAAAATACTATTAAAAACAAACATGCAGTTTATTTCTGATCCAACAGAGGATCAAAAAATAATTGGTAAAAATAAACGAAAATGACAAAAAAAAAAAACTCTTTTCAAATTCAAAATATATCTAAAATGCATCTAAAAATGTAGGAATTGAACTTTACATTTTGTATCTTGAAATGTACTTTAGATTTTTTTTCTATATTTTATTATTATATTTTTTTCTTTTTGAATGATGCTTGTTATAATTTGTACATTACTTTTGAAAGCGGAGTGATGTTTAGTTAGCAGTTATGTGATGTTTTTAAAGTCATTTTGAGTTCACTTGGATTACAGGACTAAATCAACAAGTATTGCTAATTTTTCTGCTTGTGGGATAGAAGAGAAACTGAACACCTAGAGTGTGAGATATTTGTTCCTAATAGGCACCATTAGTAGATTCCTCCTCTATATATAAAGCGAGACAGAAAAATCGAGGTTATTGGACAAAGAAAATGATGGTTTTGGCTATTTTAAAGTAACCTTTCCAAAATGACTTGAAGAAACCTGAAGGAAAGAATCTTTTTTTTTCGACATCGGATAACTATTACAAAAAAAAAAAAAACTTTCAATAAAATTTGAACAAAAACTAAGAACCATTCGGTTAAGTTCATTGCAAGGAAGTGGGAATTTAGCTTTCATTGAAAGTTGTCTTTGAAATTCTTCGTTTACGAGATTTAATTGATAAAAATAAAACTATAAACAAGAGGTTGAGGATTATTGCATAGTTATTAACATTTTGGTTGATAGATAACTCTTAATATGACATCCAAATGTTTCCATCATCAATTCATTAGTAATGAACATTAGTGGTGAACGCGGTGAAAGCTCCCACCACAACGAATGTATAATAGAAAACGCCACCCAAGAAATAGTTTATTTTTTTTTAACTAAACGAATTTATAATCAACAGTTTATACGCTTGTAAAAATGCCCAACAATCAATAATAATATTCTTTTATTTCTTAGAGACAACGACTTCGCATTTAAGATTTCCTTTCGTAAAATGTGGGTGACGACTTATACTTATAGGCCAAAATATGAGGTAATGTCTAGAAATAATTTAAATTATATGCATACTGTATAAAATAAAATAAAATAGGTAAAACCACAAATTTAAAATGCTGCGGAATCCTAATAAGTAAAATCAGAAATGGCAAACAAAATCAATTGATTAGTAACTCGAAAGAACAACAATAGTAACGACCAACGTGACTAAAGTTAAATTAAATTTATACTTGAATTGCATTAAAATTGAATCGAAATTGTGCCTCAGACCATAGTAGCTAAAGCAAATGGCTTAAGCTACTGGGAGTGCTGTGGCTCAGGAGAGAACTGAGGGAAGTGGTTGTCCTGTGAATCACAGACTTTTGAAATGTACTGCTTGTTTGATGTTTGTGGGGCATTCAGGAACAGGACATAATATTGCCAAGGGGAACGTCTTTTTGTGTGCTCGATGTAAGAAGTGTGAGGAAATGAGGCGCAAACTCAGCGTTCTTTTGGGCTTTTATGAGAGCTTGAAGAATAGAGTAGATGCTCTCAAAGGGCTTTGAGAGGCTCATCAAGCTCTCAGCTGCCCACATCAACGCCAGAGCTTGCACTTGAACATCAGGCAACACAGCGGCAATCCCCAAGGCAGAATGCGCTGGTCCCACAGGAATTAGTTGTTGTCAGTAATTCTATTGTCAGGGAAACGGGGAACATATTGTGCAAAAAAAGGATAGGAGAAAGAGGGACCAGGGTATGTCTGCTTGGGGCAAAAGTTGATGATGTTTAGAGCAGATATCGTCTTTTGAGGACAAAAAGTGATATTGTTGTACACGTTGACACTAATGAAATTAAGAGTAGAAGAACAGCAGAATTACTTAGTAAGTCCAGGTCAATGTTGAAAAAAGCCGCAAGTTAGGGTTGAATTTGAAGGTGTCTGCAATTCTGCCCAGACACAATAGGAGGGAGTATATGATGAGAGCCTTGTCAATCAATTCGGTTTGGAGAGATTGTTGAAGGCTCATGGGGTAGAATTTTTTCAGCCTGGTCTGTGTTTGTTAACAGAAGGGACTGCTTCTACAGGGATGGAATACACTTAAATAGAAAGGGTGTAAGAATATTTGCTGATGATATCGAGGTAGTGTCAGATGTGTCGGAAAACTGATAGCTTTGGGGGGGGGGAATACAAGGACTAATAGATCAACAGTAGCCGTAGGCAAAGGTGAAAGTGATTCTTGAACTTCTTCTATTGGAATGAGCAGAAGCCTGTTAAACAAGGTTCCGGGGATGTCAGAGACTGCTAGGAGTCATTGCGGAACAAGTAAATACATGGGCTGTATTAGGGGAGCTAAGAATAGGAACAGGTGCGTGTATACTTGCGTGTACACCAATGCTAGGAGTGTAGTAAATAAATTTGATGAATTTGAGGTGTTGGTCAAAATATCAAAGATGAGGTGTTGGTCAAAATATCAAAGATGTGGTGTCACACAGATATAAGCAGCGCAGAATTGTAATTTGGAGAGTACAGTGCGAACAGGAAGGATAGACAGGTTAGGAGAGGTTATGCTATTAGATAAGAAACATAAAATCTACGAAACTGCATCCAGTTGACATGGATGTACAGCGCAGTGCTGAGTCAGTTTGGTGTGACATAAGCACTGAGAAAGCAAAATTGAGAGTAGGAATGTGCTATAGGCCTAACGACCCTGATCAGTACACTTGTGTGCAAAATTTAAGGATCAGTCAGGTTTCACCTGTAGCTTCTCATAGGAGTGGCCTGGATATGGGAAAAGCATACTGAAGGAACCTCGTGAGGTACAGAAATGATGAAGGAAACAACAACGGAAACAAAACGGTATAGAGAGACTTTATTCAAAAATGGCAACATAGTACTGGCTGCTATGATACAGATGCATCACTGCCAAAGATGGACCAAAGGGAAGAGGGGGTCCTCAGTAGGAGATATGGTCACCCCTATTGTCGATTCAGGTTTTGCCTCGCCTGTCCATACTTAGAACAATGTTCTTGATAAGTTCTTGCGGTAACATCGTCGGTACCTCTGTCAGTGCCATCTTCAGCTGGTGGTGAACATTTTCTGGTGGGTGTGAACCTGCCGCTAGGCGCCTCCCCAGAGCGTCCCATATGTGTTCAATGGGATTTAGATCGGTAAAACGGGCACGCCAATCCATACGAACAATGTCCTCACTTTCCAAAAGCAGCAGACTCTGTCACAAACCAGACACCACGGAACATGTGCTCGAAGGTGCTCCTGAAATTTATCAGTTTTAAACGGTTTTGTAAAGCTATTCAATGGTGATTTTTCGTCTACCAGGTACTAAACTCACAGAGGATCTCTAGATCTGGACACGCTGCATCAGGTCGTCAGATTCAAGGTAATTTTTGTAATTTTTATAATTTTTATCGTTGTTTCCATGTTTGACAAAGAAAGTCACTCTCGCCAGCTTCAGTTGCGGACAAGGTCAGCGCAACCCCCGTTGATTGTTTCCTCCTCCTTAAAATGCTAGCCGCCCCAGGGCACACTTTCGAAGTGACCTTCTATAAGTTCACTCAGTTTAACGGCCTCTTGTGACAAGGAAGTCGTCGGCGACACATTAGCAGTGTGCCGCGATACTGGATGTAAACGGCTGATTTTGCCCCCACGGTTTCGGAATACTGTAAATTAGAATTGTGCCAGCACAGACTTAAAATCGTGTTGTGTTATTCCCCCTCCGAGTGTGTCTAATAAATTTTTAAACGCTACCAGCATCTTCGCCATCCCCAAACACCTCATAAGAAAGTGATCCCACTCTCCTAGAAGCATTTTAGCGCCAGGCCGTTCACCCCCCCCCCCTAGAGCTGTGGGGGATAGCCCAAAAACTTTGTCATCCTGCTACGAGGTGAATTTCCAACACACCAATTTGTGTGACTCGGCAGTTTTCATCAATTTTCACCAGCTATCAGAACTAATGAATAGCCATCCGATTATCCGGACACCGCGAAAATCTGACATGGAATGCGAATTGCTGGAAGAAACGCAGGAAAGACCTACTAAACAGCCCGAAGTGTCTCATCCCGACACAGACAATGATCAAATTTTGCAGCCTGAGGATACAAGGCCGACGCCCATGGGAAAGAAAAGGAACCGGAAAAGAACAATCCCAAATACAGACAGGGAGACAAGGAGCCAGAGTGACACACAAGAGGGAACTGTCTCCCAACAAGAAAAACCCGAAGAGACCAAGCCCAAAGACCCCCCTCTGGACCCTGCACTCCCGGAGGGGCCGCCTATGTACCAAGCCCGAATACTCAAGACAGCCTTGGAGGATCTATTTAAAGAACAAAGCAGTAGAGTGTCAGCTGGCCTTAGAGGACAAATTGTCACACTTTGGAATAAGATGGAGTCTATTCTCTACAAAACTTATCTGGAGTCCGAAAAGTCCGCTGCCAAAGTCGAAGTTTACATGAAAGGAGGAGCAAAAATCATGCAACAGCGCGCTCCCTCTTATGCTGATGCGCTGAGGATACCCGCACAGAGTGGCCAAACCGCCACACAGGCAACCCAGCAAAAGACAAAAGTCACCACCCAAAGACCCAACCTAGTGGTGCTCAGGCCTCTAAACAAAGAGGACAACCAAACTAGTGAAGGCATAAAGCAAGTACTCATGGACAAACTCTCTGAAGATTTAAAAACCACTAAAATAAAAGCAGTAAGAAAGACTAGGAATCCAGGTGTGATTATCGAAACTGAGACCACAGAAGAGATAAAGCAAATACTTGAAAACCCCAAAATTGCAACTCTGGGTCTTAAGGCCGAACCCCCAAAAAGAAAAGGGCCCTCGATCGTAATTTACGATATAGACAAGAACACCAAACCTGATGCGATCACTAGAGAAATATATGAAAGAAACCTACGAGACCACATCCCCAACCAAGATCGGATCGACCATGTGGTGCCTAAACACACCACCAGAACCCAATCCGCAACCACTGTCAACTGGGTCGTGGAACGTAGCCCGGCGGCCTGGCAGGTACTCACAAACCAGACCAGAATATACATAAACTGGGGCAGCCACCGCTTTCGCGAACACGTGGCTATCACCAAGTGTTACAAATGTTGCAAATTCGGCCACACCTCGCATACCTGTGCCCATGCTATGCCGACCTGTGGCCACTGCGCTAGCAAAGGCCACAACTTCAGCAACTGCCCTAACAAAAGCGCAGACCCCGTCTACGCTAACTGCAGAAACCTAAAGCTAGATGCCTTCCACTCTCTTAGAGATGTCAACTGTCCTGTATATCAAAAGTACAAGAGCCTAAACCAAGCAAGAACCGATTATGGCAGCACACCATAAAAAAAATTAATACCAGCATAGTGAAATTTTTCCAAATCAATGCATAGAGGGCTAGGGCAGTGGTTGACCAGATTAGGCTAAAAGCAGAAAACGAAAATACAGATATTATTATACTTCAAGAACCGTACGCAGTCGTTAAGCAAGTAAGGGGTTATCCCCTGCACTACAAAGTCATACAAGCCGAAGATGAAACCCCTTGGGCCGCAATAGTGATTAGAAACCCAGATCTCACAGCCACTAGAATTACACATCTCTGCACAGCCTGGGCAGCCTGTGTCCATGTTATTTCAGCACTGGGTGCATTCTATGTGATTGCACTCTATTGCCGACCCGGCGAAGACATAACTTTTGCCACTAGATACCTGGAAAATGTAACCAGCATCCTCCGTGATCAAAAAATAATAATAGGATCCGACGTGAACTGTCGATCGCAGGCTTGGTACAGCCATACTCCGGATAGACAGGGAACGAGGAATGGGCAGCGCTTGGAAGAATTCCTTGCAACATCAACCATCACTGTACTAAATAAGCCAAACCACCTACCAACCTATTGTAACCTCAGGTGGGAAGCCACAATAGACGTCTCACTAGCAACTAGAAACATCGCAGGCAACATAACCGAGTGGCAGGTGCAGGACGCCTGGACAACCTCCGATCACAGGGCCCTGACCTTCCAACTAAACAGAGACCACCAGAGACCCCACCTAGCAACAAGAATGCTCCACAGATATGCACTCCACACTGCTGATTGGGATGTATTCAGAGACACTCTAGCTATGGAAAAAAATGCCAAACAATCTGAAATGGACTCGCAACTAGACCCGGACCTACTGCAAGAAACTGTCACTGCAGTTATTACCAAAGCGGCAAATGCTGCAATCAAAAGAAAAAATCCCACCCCAGGCACAGTTCCATGGTGGAATTCTCAGCTTCAGAGCCTTCGAAAGGATGTCCAAAATAAAAGGAAGGCCTTCCAGAGGGCCAGACGCTCATGGCCTGCCCCAGAGGTAAATGCGCTACGCGAAATTTACAAAGAGACAAGAAACCTATACACCTCACTTATCTGCCGTAGTAAACAGCAATCTTGGGAGAATCTAGTCACAACTACAGGGAACTCTGACCCCTGGGGGATGGTCTACAAGGTGACCACTAACAAACTCCCCAGAGGGGAGGTGTTGGCAGCTACCAGGACTTCACAAGGCAGAGTCACAAACTCATGGGAGGCGTCAGTTAACAACATCCTTGACATAACCTTTCACCCAAATGCTGACCCGCAAACGCCAGAACAATTCCGGATGTGCCAGAAGAACGACCAATACCAAACGGATGAAAAGGAACGGGCTTTTGCTCTGGAAGAACTCCAAGCAGCCGCATACCGTATCAAAGGAAAAAAATGCCCTGGTCCGGATCTCCTGGAGCCGGAGATCGTGTTGAAGGTTGTTGAGATAGCCCCAGACATACTCCTAAACCTCTATAATCTATGCCTCAGGACTGGAACTTTCCCCAAAGAGTGGAAGAGGGCCAACGTAAAACTAATTATCAAAAATGCTAACAAGCCGCCGGAACTACCAAACTCCTACAGACCAATAGCCCTGCTCTCTGTTTGTAGCAAACTCCTTGAGAGACTCCTCCTGACTAGAATACAAAACCACTACCTTCAAGCAAACCTGGCATCGCCAAAACAGAATGGCTTCCGTCAGGGACTGTCAACGGTGGATGCCCTGAGAAATCTCTTGGTGCAAGCAGCAGCCACTGATCAAAAGTACTTCCTAGCTATCTCTGTTGACTTTGCCGGGGCGTTTGACACCCTCTGGTGGCCAAGCGTCCTGGCCCGGCTCCGGGAGACCAGCATGCCAGAAAATTTATATAACATAATAAAAAGCTACTTGTCTGACAGACGTATCACGATAAACACCCCATATAGAACGCTTACAAGGCAAATACACAGAGGCTGCCCACAGGGCTCTGTACTGGGACCAATACTGTGGAACATCACAATGGATGAACTCGTTAATACGGACATTGGTGAAGCATCCTCGCAAGCCTTCGCAGATGACCTCATCCTTATGGTCGCCGGAAACAGCAGACTACAACTTGAAACAAAGGCAAACCATGCCCTACAAATTCTTCTGAAATGGACCGAAAAGCACAATCTCAGGATCTCCAAAGAAAAAACTAATTCTATCCTCCTAAGGGGCTTCCTTGATCCGAGGAGACCCCCTCAGATCAAGATTGGTACCACCACACTGAGACTATCAAAAGAGCTCAAGTACCTGGGTGTAATACTTGACGCCACCCTTTCCTTTAAAACGCATCTCAACTACACCAGGAAGAAAATTAGGGGCTGCACGGCCCTCATCACCAGGGTCGCAAAAAGGGACTGGGGGCTAAACAGCAAAACCATCAAGCTCATATACAAAGCAGCCTTTATACCGATAGCAACCTATGCATCGGGAGCATGGTAGTCTAAAGTCACCATGGCAGTAAACCACAGGTTACTCGACTCCATTCACAGAGCCATGCTATTAGCCATCACACGGGCCTGCAGCACAGTAAGCACACATGCGCTGCAGGTGCTGGCTGGAACCCTTCCACTCGACCTGGAAGTGGCCAGAATCGGTATCCTCTATGAAATTTCTAAGGGGAACGCCTGCACCTTCATGGGCTTCAATGCAGATCCCACTGCTAACCGAGCGACCGAAAAGAAAAGGCTCACTGCCCACCTCACGCAAATATGGCAATCTAGATGGGACAACTCTTCCAAGGGAGAGATCACTAGGAAATTTCTCCCCAACGTGGAGAAATTGCATCCGAAGGCCCCGCTGTGGTTCTCACCGGGCCTCTATACAACCTTTCTAATTACCGGACACGGAGCATTCAAGGCAAAACTCACAGCCCTGGGCATCACAGAGGATCCTGCCTGCTGCTGTGGAGAGTCTGAGAGCTGGCAGCATCTCATGTACGATTGCCGGCTCTACGATGACCTTCGCTGCCAGCTCATCTCCAGGATCACCTTCTTGCCCAGAGACAGAGAAAAGCACCTACTCGACAGTAAAGAGCAATACATTGCATTCTCCAAATTCGCAGAAGACCTCTACAAGAGGAGACGTACCCTCATTGTACAACAACCAAACCGTGACCAACAGCAATAAAACTAATTCAAGCTGAGAACTGATAACGACGAAGTGTCATGACTGCCGCATCGTGGACCCTACAAGGAAACGGATTCTACTAAGAATAAAGGACACGGCTTACAACCATTAGAATGACCACAACCCTGGACTTTTCAAAGGAACACACCGACCTGGACCGTGCAGTTCGTTGCCACCAAGCCATATTGGCATATAGTGCATAGTGTGCATAGTGTTAGGGTCGGGCGCCACCTGTGGTTTCCCACATCTGCGCCATATGTACACTGTGAAGAAATACAGAACACTGTAAATGCCAGAAAAAGTGTTGTGTGTTGAATGTGTGGTTTTGTGTTGGGTTCTGTTGTATGTCCTGGCATTTGGCCGCAGGGCCCCTGATGGAACCCCACGTTGCCCGCACACACCACTAGGAGGTAGCCAGGTTGCCCATAGTTCTCTGGCTAGTCTGCGTCAGGGTCGCCTCAGCTTCCTGAGCGGAAACCAAGTTAAAAAAAAAAATAAAAATAAATAAATAAATAAAAAAAAATAATAAAAATAAAATAAAAAAATAAAAATAGCCATATTGGCAAACAAAATCGAGCACCTGACTCGATTACTTTAAACCCAAACCCAGGCGGGAAGAGGGGGAGACACTGTGTCTCCCCCTCTCTCCGCCGACCCTCCTTTTCCTTCTGGTGAGGCATGGACATGCCTCACTGACCACCTGGGGACATCTACTCTGTTGCCCCCGTACTTCTACCTTTACCCCCCCCAGCCTTCTGCCTCTCCTCCCCCACTCTATCTATACACGATGTAAACGCCCTACATCCTGAATTAGGTGTAAGGTGTAAGGTGTAAGGTATGTTGTTGTCATGCAGCCCCAGGGATTCCCCCATCTCCGCGTTGCTTTCTTTGTGGGTGTACCAGTTTCCTGGGAATGCCAGAGGTTTAAAAGTGTGTGGGTATTGTACCTGTGTAATGTCGTGTACCGTTGTTCATCTGGTCATTTAGCCGCTGGACCCCTGCTGGAGCCCAGCGTTGCCCCTCCTTCGCCCCGTGGAGGCAGACCAGGAAACACCAGTTGACTAAGATTTACTCTGGCAGGTCCTGCCGCTTAATTTCCTGAGATTTCGGCAGCTAGGACCTAAAAAAAAAAAAAAAAAAACTTATGTACACATACACATATATGCACATATACACAACAGTGATACATAATATATACGCATCCATGCAATCGTAATTACTTTGGATATTTGCATACAGCAAGTGTGCATGCATTCATATGGCAGGAGTAGGGCATTGCGTAGGATAATTAGGCCGAGACTGGGCGAAGATTATTTTTCGGCTAGATTAAATTTAGTGTGTAGGGCGCTCGCGTTGTGTATAGATAGAGTGGGGGAGGGGAGGAAGAAGGTTCGGGGAAAAGGCAGAAGTATGGGGGACACAGAAGAGATTCCCCCAGGTGGACAATGAGGCATGCCCATGCCTCACCAGAAGGAAAGGTGGGGTTGCAGGGGGGCGAGGCGACTGGTCATCTCGTCCTCCTGCCAGGAAGGGGTATTAAAGGAGAGCCAGGCTAGTGCTTGGCTCAGGCCGCCAGAACAGCTGCTATTCGTCCTTCATTCAGATTTTTTGTCTATCTTCATGGTTGCTTAGTAGTCCATCTTTGGTGTTATGCACATTTTGGCTTCTAGCCATTATGTGGCTAATGTGCATTCAGGTCCCGTCTTCTTCTATACAGGGCTTCAGCGAACTTTGAGAAGGCAATATATTCCTGTCTCCCATCCAGGAGGTGTTGTTCTCTATCTCTGGGCAAAAAAGTGATCCGAGTGATGAGTTGGCAGCGGAGGTCATCATAAAGCTGGCATTCATGCATGAGGTGGTGCCAGCTCTCCAGCTCTCCACAGCAGCAAGTAGGGTCATCTGTAATGCCCAGGGCTGTAAGTTTAGCCTTAAAGGCACCATGTCCTGTTAGCAGGAAGGTCGCATGGAGTCCCGGCGTGAACCATGCTGGAGCCATTGGATAGAGTTTTCCAACGTTGGGGAAGAATCGTTTGGTGACTTCTCCCTTTGGCGAATTCTCCCATCTGGTTTGCCAGGTTTGCATGAGATGATTTGCAAGTCTCTTTTTCTCAGTCAAACGATTTGTGGTAGGATCTGCGTCGAAGCTGGCGAAGGTGCAGGCTCTTCCCTTGGAGAGTTCATATAATACTCCACATTTAGCTACTTCGAGGTCTAAAGGTAGGGTTCCCGCAAGCACCTGCAGCGCGTGGGTGCTAACTGTTCTGCAGGCCCGGGTTATAGCGAGCAGCATGGCTCTATGGATAGAGTCGAGGATTCTGCGATTTACAGCCATGGTGACTTTGGGGTACCAAGCTCCGGAAGCATAGGTAGCTATCGGCAGGAAGGCGGCTTTGTAAAACAGCTTGAGGGTCTTCTTTTTCAAACCCCAATCCCTTTTTGCGACTCTGGTAACAAGGGCTGTATAGTCCCGTATCTTCTTACGGATGGTGATATAAATTGTGATTTATAGCTGTAAAAGTGTCCATCGAGTTCCTCGTCTGACGGTGAGTCCATTCATAGTACTTTTGTGTCAAATCTTGTAGGGATATCGAAGCTAGAAGCATTTTTAATTAACTTAGCTCTGTTGTTCTTGCTTGCGTTGGAACGGCCGTCAAAATGGCTGCTCCTACATAGGACTGACTAATGTTAATATATTCGTGGAATTTTCTAACTGATATTGCTGCTGTTTTGTACTGTAGAATATTGATTTTTATTGCATTTTTGTTCAGTATGGCTAATTTTTGTAATTCCGCATTTGATTGAGAAGCCTTTGAGACTGTATAATTTGCCAACTTAACTATAGTTGTTTTGCCCATGAAATTAAGTAAGCTTCAAGTCGTCATTGCTTCTTCCCCGTGAAGAACAAAGGCCTTTGTTCCAGGAGTTCTCCTTTGTTTGACGCCATCTTGCCCTGTTGTCGCTGGATGACCACGTGGCTGAAGCAGTAGGTACTTGATTATTGCTACTTATCATAAAGATACTAAATCGATTTTCATGATTATATACAAGATACATAGTTTGGTCTGTAAATTGTTAACTGTTGACTGATTGATTATTGCATTGTAAGCTAGCATAAGGAATACTGTAGCAGTTTCAGGGATGCCTAGTTATAAACTCTAATTGGACATATAAACATTATTAATATGATTTTACGCAGCGCCCCTTGGCGAGCGTAGTGAGAAACGCAAATTATCGACATCGACATCCAACACAAACTTATACTGTTGGCAATTGGATTTTCATCCCGCACTTTCATCCCGGATATTTCATCCCAGATTTTGTAACTGCCCTGTCTCAACATGAGCACAGTGCAAAGTTCATCTACCACCACTCTGGATGAACCAGAGGCACATCATAGCCTCATGCAACATAAGAACCCCTCAAAAGTCTGTTACTCAACCACAAAAAAGGAAAAGAGAAAAAATCGCACCGACTATCATTCTCAGGAAGAAGTTCAAGAGTGCTCCAGCCCCCCTGACTCTGGTCCCGATGAGACCCAATGTAGTACTGCATGTACGAGAGCTTCCACAGCCACTGGCCCCAATGTGGACCCCAAACTCTCAACTCCTACGCTTCCTCCTTCAGCCCTTGATCAGACGATTGTAATGGGTCTAAAACCTTCTGAACGATTGGCCATCTCGTCCTCGCTGATGCCCACTGACTGGGAAACCTCTGCTGAATCTACTACGCTTCATCAAACCATCTGCAAGTTCCACCTCATACTTGTCTCCTATCTGAATAACGACACCAACCGGATTACCAAAACGGCTAGCACTTATGTACAGGAATTGTGGACTAAATTGGAATTGATAGCGACAGAATTAATAATAGATAACGAGAAACTTCGAGCAGTAAATGATGAGTTGAAGACAAGAACAACTATCTTCGAGAAGGTGGTGGATACCCTTTCCAAGCTCTCGCCTTCTCCTGACCAGGCTTCCCCTCTTGGAATGAATGGCCTGACTTTGGATACACCTGATCCCACTCCATTCTCTTATGCGGGAGCAGTGAAAGCTAGGAAAGTGACCCAGGCTGAGGCTGCAAAGCAGCAACTACAACCCCCATCAACTTCTGATAGGAAAATGCAGCATGTGCTACTACTCCGTGCTAGTGAAGACTCGAACCTCAAGACCAGTACTGAGGTGCAAGAGATGGTTGCTAACACGCTAAAGAGTGATTATCGAAATGTCAAAGTCAAATCGCTTAGACCCATCAGGAACAGGGGAGTCATCCTCGAAACTACCACTGAAGAAGACCTGAAAAGCATCTCCTCCAGCAGTTCCCTCTCATCTGTTGGTGTCCAGGCAGCACCACCAAAGAAAGCTAATCCATCGCTACTCATTTACGATACTCCCAAGGATTGGTCTAATGAAGAAATTTTAGACGACCTCTACTACAAAAATCTGGCCGACTATGGGTACACTAAAGAAGAAGTCAAAAGCGAAATTACATTCAGATTTCAAACAAAAACAAATTCCAATTCAACGGCGCACAGGGTCATTAGCCTTTCACCCAAAATCTACAAGAGAGTTCTCTCCTCTGATAGAATTTTCTTGGGTTGCAGTGCATACAGATTTCGACCCTTCACAATTGTCACAAAGTGCTTCTTGTGCCTAGGATATGGCCACACCTCCCAACACTGTACCCATAACTCCCCCACATGTGGCCATTGTGCACGTAGTGGGCATGTACATGTGGAGTGTCCTCATCAAGATGAGCAGCCTTGCTGTGCCAACTGCAAACGATGGAAGCGAGAGCATTCCCACTCAGTCCGTGATGTTACTTGCCCTGAGTACCAACGTGCACTAGAAATGGTACGACTGAGAACCACTAATGAATAGTCTAAATACAGTCAAACCAAGCAGAGCCACTGCAAAAAACTTTCATTCTACTCCACAGGCTTCCACAAACTCAGTGTGGGCTAGGGCAAAGCTAAGAATTATGCAGATAAATGGACAGAGATCACGAACCGTCTCTGACGAAATTCGTGTCTCTGCTGAGGACCATGAGATCGATGGTATCGCCATCCAGGAACCCTACACTGCTAGAATACCATCTGGACCATCAACGAGGATTATGGGCTTTCCCATCACCGCCAGAGTCATTCAGCTTGTCCCAGAGGACCCAAAATCCTGCATTGTCGTCTTCAACCATGAACTGGACATCTTGGTCGTACATGGGCTCTGTAACAAATTTGCTACCTGTGTTCAAATCATTAGCCCAGTACTGACCTTTTATCTTATTTCACTGTACTGCCCACCATCTGCAGACTTCAATGACTCATTGAATTACCTAGAATTTGCACTCAATTTCCTTGAAAACAAGTCAGTCCTTCTTGTTTCGGACGTCAATGCCAAATCCCATTTCTGGCACAGCAACACCACGGACCTTCGAGGAACAATGCTAGAGGATTTCATTGTCTCCCACAAACTCATAGTCCATAATCAGCCAAACCAGCACACCACGTACAGCAGCTCCACAGGGGAATCTAATATTGATGTCACTGTCACCACCAACAATTTAGGCCCGTATATCCATGACTGGCAGACTATACCAGATTGGACCCTTAGCGATCATAGAGTTATCACATTCGACCTAACCCCAAACGTAACTAACACATCTAGGATGCCCAGACCACCTGCATTAGTGCGGTTCTCCATCAAGAGCATCGACTGGTCCTTGTTTGATGACTCTGTAATCAAAGACTTTACTCCACATGAACCAAACTACCTGAACTCCTGCACAGCCACTGAAATAGCAGACATGATGCAGCAAGTGTTGTTGAAGGCCTCCTACAGGTCGGCTAGGAAAAAATCTATCCGTCCCACTGCCTGCTCTTGGTGGTGTCAAGAGCTTACTGCACTCCGCAGAGAGGTCCATCGTGCCCGTCGACTTTATCAACGCCACCGCGACTGGCCTCCCTGTGAAGTAGCTAGATTCCACAGCAATTATATTGCTAAAAAGAACGAATATACCAAAGCCATAGCTGCCCAGAAGAAAAGCACCTGGTCGGAGTTTGTCCGAGACTCAGGGAATTCCAACCCCTGGGGACTTCTATACAAAATAGCCAGGGAAAAGACTTTCAGGCCTGAAATCTTTGGCACTGTAACTACTGGGAACACCGAGACTTCTAACTGGACCGACTCCATCAACTCCACACTTGACAGACTGTTTCCTGAAGATAATCCAGCAGATGATCTACCTGAGCACAGAGCAATAAGATTAGCTAATCACACCTATGCGTCTGAGGAAGAAACCAATCCCTTTACAATGGAAGAGCTCACAGCCGTCCTCAACAGGATCAATCCTCAAAAATGTCCAGGAATGGACCTCATTGAGTACGTCTTTGTCCTTCGTTTGTTCAAGCTTAGACCCCTATATCTCCAATTGCTCTACAACAAATGTCTTCTTGAGGGAGTTTTTCCGAAGGCATGGAAAGTGGCCCTGCTGCGACTCATAAGGAAGCCCGGAAAACCCCCAGGAGATCCGCGCTCCCTTAGACCAATTGCACTCTTGGCAAATCTAGGCAAAGTTCTAGAAAGGCTCATGGCTCTCCGAATCACACAACTGTTCCAGGAAAAGAACCTATTCTCCCCAGCGCAGTATGGCTTCACACCAGGGCGATCTGCAGAAGAGGCGCTGTTTGACTTCGTCCTCCATATTGAAAACTCCTCATCTAAATTTGAACTGGCCATCTTGGTGGATTTTGAAGGTGCCTTCGACACTGTCTGGTGGGACAGTGCATTGGCATGCCTCCGCCTAGCCAACTGTACCTCCCATCTCTACAAGCTCTTCCAGAACTATTTCACAGAGCGCACTATCGTGGTTAAATCCAATCTTCTGCAGATAACTAGACCAACCACTCGGGGGTGCCCACAGGGTTCTGTCTTGGGGCCCTTTGTGTGGAACATGGTCCTGCACAGCTGGCTTTCTAAAACCTTTGAAGGATGCAAAATTGTGGCGTTTGCAGACGACCTGACTATGGTTGTTTCTGGGAAATCACGCTCCGACCTTGAAAACAAAACAAATCTTATCCTAGCAGATCTCTACTCCTGGACAGTTCTCAACAAGCTTAAAATCAGTACCAGCAAAACAAAAATGATGCTTTTTAAATCAAAGCTTGACCTACGCCGCCCACCACAAATCAAGATCTCCGGAAAACAGCTTCCTATTGTGACACAGGCTAAAGTCCTAGGGGTGGTCATTGACCATAAGCTGAGCTTCCTTCCACATCTACAATACCTAGGGGTCAAAACAAAAAGATTTTCAGCTGCAATCATGAGGATCTCCAGGAGCAACTGGGGACTCTCCAACAAAACACTCTCTCTGTATTATAAAGCTGTTTTCATCCCCATTGTGACCTACGCAGCAGGAGCGTGGTTTCACCGGGTTCAACGAGTACATATGAAAGTCAAGGTCAACTCCATTCAACGTGCTATGCTCTTGGCCACGCACAGATTATGCCGAACAGTGTCCACAGCTGCCATCCAGGGGATAGCTGGAACTCTGCCACTTGATCTATTTGTTATCTTCAGAGGGCTTAACTTCAGAATTAAAAAGAAAATACCAACGAAAATACAGGGCCTAGAATTAAATCTCAATGCTGACCCCAAAGCAGAAAGAGCTCGCTGTTATAAGGAACTCGTCAACATTTGGCAGTCTAGATGGAACACCTCACACACAGGCTCCGTTACCAGAAAATTCCTCCCTGATGTCACTTTCACAACCCTGAAAACGGTAAAGACCTGGCTTTCCCTCACCTTGGAATCCTCCTACTTGGTTACCGGACACGGGTCCCTCAACGAAAAGTTACATCAACTGGGTTTGCTACCAACAGATCGCTGTTTCTGCGGCAGTCCAGAGAATTGGAAACATCTTCTTTTCGAATGCAGGTTGTACGATGACTTAAGAAGGACCTTGCTGCAAGCTGTGCCAGGTATCTCAGAACAGCAACCAGAGCATCTACTCCAAACACCTGACAATCTAAAGGCATTCCAATCCTATGCATCCGAAGTCTTTGAGCGCAGGAAGCAGAGCTACAGAGTTGTTACTGCACCTAACAATACCTCTTCAGTGACTTAAAGAGTTCTATATTCGC
Organism: Mastigoproctus giganteus; assembly: GCF_048544385.1. NCBI lineage: Eukaryota > Metazoa > Arthropoda > Arachnida > Uropygi > Thelyphonidae > Mastigoproctus > Mastigoproctus giganteus. The sequence goes on along the minus strand of NC_143587.1, from coordinate 78,900,291 downwards.
ATGCCACCATCATCTTCATTTTTTTTTTTTTTTTTTTTCTCCACGTGCTGTCTGGAGTTCCCACTCTATTGCAGCCAGTTTATTTATTCATTCATTTTCATTTCATTCATTTATTTATTTTATTTTATTTATTTTTCTTTTCTTTATTTTCTAAATCAAATTACTCTTTTCTTTATTCTTACTAAATTATTATTTTCTTACTATTTACTTTGTTCTCCACGCGCTCTGCCCTGAGTTCCCACTCTAGCGCAGCCAATTTATTTATTTATTTATTTTATTATTTTTATTACTATTTTTATTTTTTTATTTTATTATTTGTATTCCTATTTTTTTTTTTTTTTTTTTTTCTTCACGCGCTCTGCCTTGAGTTCCCACTCTAGTGCAGCCAATTTATTCGCATTGTTTTTTTTTTTCCTCTTTTTCTTATTATTATTTCTTTTTCTATACTTTTTATCATTATTATTTAATATATACATATATTTTATTAATCAATTTATTATTACTATATTTTTTTTTTTTTTTTTCTTTCCCTAACTGCACCACGGGTGGTTTTTTTTTTTTTTTTTTTTTTGGCTCTTCTGTCTTTATCTCCTCCCTCTGGAATGGGCCCCTAGAGGAATCTGATCCACCTTCTGGCAACACTAGGTGGGTCAGAGTCTCTCTTGAGACAGTACGTGTTTTTCTGGGACTGGCCCACCTTCCCGTGGTGTGGACGAGTACCCAGAATCATCTGTCCAGGTGACTGATGCTTCTGGGTAGCCAAGAGGCCAGAACATAACAACAGAACACACACATAAAACGCACAAACGTACGTCACACACATATCTGGCCCATTTGTAGTGATACTGTTCTTCACAGAGACACGAGGCGGAGTTGAACAAACGTTCTAGGTGCCGCCCTTACATATACACATGTCCACATGTCCACATGTCTTCTTACGGATGTATTTCAAGTGTGCCTGGAAGGAGAGAGTGGGGTCCAGTATTACTCCCAGGTATCTAAGTTCCTTGGACAGTCGTAATGTGATACCATCAATCTTAATCTGTGGGGGTCTCCTGTAATCTAGGGCACCCTTGAGGAGAATGGAGTCCGTTTTGGTTGCAGAGATCCTAAGGAAGTGGATATTCGTCCATTCTTGTAGGATTTTAAGGGCATGATTTGCCTTTCTTTCCAGCTGGATTCTGCTGTTTCCCTCTATCATCAGGATGAGGTCGTCTGCAAAGGCTTGTGAAGACGCCTCTCCAATATCGGTATTTAGGAATTCATCCAAAACGATGTTCCATAACGTAGGTCTTAAAACGGAGCCTTGTGGACAGCCTCTGTTGATTTTTCTGGTGAGTATTTTATATGGAGCATTCACCATGATGAGTCTACTGGAGAGGTAGCTTTGGATTACTTGATAGAGGTGGCCTGGCATCCCACTCCCCCGGAGCCGGGCCAGGATGCTCGGCCACCAAAGGGTGTCGAACGCACCAGCAAAGTCGATAGAGATAGCCAGGAAATATTTGTTTTCTGTGGCAGCTGCACGTGCAAGGACGTTCTTCAGGGCATCTACAGTCGACGTTCCCGGTCTAAAGCCGTACTGGTTTGGGGACATTAGGTTTGCCTGTAGGTAGTGAGCCTGTATTCTGGTTAACAGGAGTCGTTCCAAGAGTTTACTGCAGACTGTTAGTAGGGCTATTGGTCTGTAGGAAGTTGGTTGGTCTGGTGGTTTTGTTGGGTTTTTAATTATGAGTTTAATATTTGCTTTTTTCCAGTCCTTCGGATAGGTTCCAGTTTGGAGACATAGATTGAAGAGGTTCAGTAGCATGTCAGGGGCTATCTCCACCACCTTCCTGATGATTTCGGGCTCCAAGAGGTCCGGACCCGGACATTTCTTACTTTTAATAAGGTGCGCAGCCGCTTGTAGTTCCTCTATTGTGAAATCCGGTTCCCTGTCTTCTGTTCGGTAGTTGTCATTCTCTGTGCACATCTTGATTTGTTGGGGTGTCTGTGGGTCTACATGAGGGTGGAAGGTTGCGTCCAAAATATTGTTAACAGATGCCTCCCAAGAATTGGTAGCATCTCCCTGTGGTGTTATGGTGGTTGAAATTACCTCTCCCCTGGGAAGTTTATTAGTGGTTACTTTGTAGACCACCCCCCAGGGGTCAGTGTTGCCAGTGGTTGCGACCAGATTTTCCCACGAGAGTTGTTTACTTCTGCGTATGAGCGAGGTGTACTGGTTTCTGGCCTCTTTGTAGATTTCCCGTAGTGCATCCACTTCAGGGGCAGGCCAGGAGCGTCTGGCTCTCTGGAATGCTTTTCGTTTGTCCTGGACTTCTCTTCGGAGCCTCTGGAGCTCCGGATTCCACCATGGTACAGCACCTGAGGCAGGTTTTCTTCGTTTTATGGCAGCATTCGCTGCTTTAGTAATGATCGCTGTGACTATTTTTTGGAGTTGGTCAGGGTCTTGGATTGTTTGAATTGCAGCTTGCTGTGTATCTTTTTCTGCTATTAGGGTGTCTCTGAATTGGTTCCAGTTTGCAGTGTTCAGCGCATATCTCTGCAGCATTTTTCTCTCAGGATATTGTCTCTGATGGTCTCTGTTGAGTTGGAAGGTCAGGACCCTGTGGTCGGACGTTGTCCAGGCATCCTGAACCGTCCAGTCTGTTATATTGCCAGCAATGTTTCTAGTGGCTAGGGAGACATCGATGGTTGATTCCCATCGTAGGTTGCAGTAAGTCGGTAGTTGATTAGGTTGGTTTAGCACTGTTATCGGTGATGTTGCTAGGAATTCCTCCAGGCGCTGCCCATTCCTTGTCCACTGCCTGTCCGGGGTATGGCTGTACCAAGCTGGTGACCTGCAGTTCACGTCCGCTCCTATTATTAGTTTCTGGTCAGGGAGGATATTTGTTACATGTTCTAGGTACCTTGTAGCCATCGTTATGTCCTCTCCAGGGCGGCAATAAAGGGCTACGACGTAGAAGGCTCCCAGTGCTGAGATAAGATGCGCACAGACTGCCCAGGCCGTGCAGAGGTGTGTGATCCTGGTAACTGTTATATCTGGGTTTCTGACCACAATAGCGGCCGAGGGGATTTCATTTTCAGGTTGTATGATCTTGTATTGTAGGGGGTATCCCCTTACTTGATTGGCGGCTGCGTATGGTTCTTGGAGTATGATGATATCTATATTTTCGTCGTCGGCTTTCATCTGTGACCTGATCGGCCACTGCCCTGGTTCTATGAGCGTTTAGTTGGAAGAATTTGATTACTTTAGTGTTGAATTGTTTATGGTGTAGTGCCATAATCTGTTCTGGATTGGGTCAAGCTCTTGTATTTTTGGTATATGGGACACATGCTGTCTCTGAGGGAATGGGAGGCATCCATTTTCTGACTTTTGCAGTTTGCACAAACGGCATCTGTGCTCTTATTTGGGCAGTCGGTGAAGTTGTGGCCCTTGCCAGCGCAGTGGTCGCAGGTTCGCACAGCCTGGGAGCATGTGTGCGATGTGTGTCCGAACTTGCAGCAGTTGTAGCATTTGATGATAGCCACATGTTCGCGGAATCGGTGGCCGCTCCAATATATATAAACTCTAGTCTGATTTATAAGTATTTGCCAAGCCAGCGGGCTCAGTTCTACAGACCAATTGACTGTGCTCGAGGACTTGGTCTTGATGGTGTGCTTGGGTATCACATGATCATTTAGATTTTGATCTGGCAAATGTTTGGACAGATTTCTATCAAACAATTCTCTTGCGACCTCCTCGGGTTTGATATCCTTATCAAGGTCGTATATAAGGATGGAGGGCCCCTTCCTTCTTGGGGGTTCCGCTCTGAGTCCCAGGGTTGCTATCTTGGGGTTGGCTATTATTTCGTTTATTTCCTCTGTGGTCTCTGTTTCGATGACTACACCTGGATTCCTTGTCTTTCGTACCGATTTTATTTTCGTGGTCCTTAGGTCATCGGAGAGTTTATTAATTATTACCTGCTTAATGCCTTCACTAGAATGTTTGTCCACTTTATTAAGGGGTCTCAACACTACAATGTTAGGTCACCGAGTGGTGGATTTCTCCTTGGCTTGTATTGGTTGGGTGGCTGTGTGGTCACACTGAGCCGGTATCCTCAGCGCATCTGCATAGGAGGGAGTGCGCTGTGGCATATTTTTTGCTCCTCCTTCCTTATAAGCCTGCAGTTTAGCTGTGGCTATTTCAGATTCTAAGTATGTTTGGAATAAAACGGACTCCATTTTATTCCATAAAGTAGCAATTTGGTCTCTGAGACCTGCTGAGATTCTGTTGCTCTGTTCCCTAAATAGGTCTTCTAGGGCTGTCTTGAGAGTGCGTGCTTGATCCAAGGGGGATCCCTCTGGGAGTGCAGGATCCAGGGGGGAATCCTTCGGCTTGGTTTCAACTTGTTTTCCTGGTTGTAGGGAGCCAGGATCATCATGAGCGTCCTTTGGTTGGCTCTGGCTTCTAGTTGCTCTGTCCGAATTAGAGACTATTTGATTTTTATTTTTTCTTTTAGCCAAAGGTGTCGGTTTAACTTCTTCAGTATGGAATTGGTGTTCAGGGTTAACTTGTTCACAGTCAGAGTCACAATCTTTTTCGTGTGGTTCTCCCACCATGTTTGTATCCATTTCGGATTTTCGAAGTTATCCGGATTAGTGAGGTCTAGACGCGTTATTTTGTTTGAGGGCTCTGAGAGCTGTTGGAGGATATAAACCACTAGTCCGTGGGTATATTTGTTGCCGTGTGATCTGCAGGCGAAGATTCGGGCTCTCCCCCACTGGCAGTAGGGGGGGGGGAAACAGCCTAGTATATAAGTGGCCCTAGGAAAACGAGATTAATTTCTCTGGGGGTTTTTCTTGGCGCCGATAACAGTGGTGACATCAGTTTTTGCACTACACGTATATTTGCTAAGATCCATTCTGTTCACGGTATGTCTATTGCAGAGGGGGTGGGGGAAGACAAAAAATACATGTTTCACTAGCACAGTAACGGTAATTCAGCACAGATGATGGAACGCTCTTGCAGCTCGGGTTTAGCACAAGTTGGGGCACCTCCCCAGTCAAATGCAGGGTATTTACGTGGCCGCCGCTTTATATTGGCGCCTCTCTATAACCTTGCTGCCAGCCACATGATGACCACTGCGGTCTCGCAAACAAAGGATATAGATGAAAACGCAAATAGCCTGCTAAATTCCCAGTTGAAATTTAAAAATTTCTTACCGTGAGAGTCCACTAGTTGACTTCTTTAGTTGAGAACACTTTTTATGGCAATAACTATAATTAAAACGCATATTTAAGCACATTTTTCTTTAGCGTTGATCAGCACGTCCGACTAGTAAGGCAGCCCTCTGGCGGTCCTTACATCCTGAATTAATCAAATCAAAAATAATTTTCGCCCAGTCTCGGTCTATCATATCCACTGCCCTGCTCTTGCCGTTTGAATGCATGGACGCTATGCGCTGTATGCAAACATTCAAAAATAAATTACAACTGCATGTGTATATATATATATATATACACACTTATATATCTTCAATTTTTTTTTTTTTATTATTTTTTTTACTTATTTTTTTTTTAATATTTTTATTTATTTTTTTATTATTATTATTATTTTTATTTTATTTTATTTTATTTATTTATTTTTTTTTAGGCCCTCTCCACCGAAATCTCAGGAAATTAAGCGGCAGGACCTGCCAGAGTAACTTAAGTCAAGTGAGTTCCTGATCTGGCTCCACGGGGCGAAAGTGGGGCAACGTTGGGCCTCAATAGGGGTCCAGCGGCTAAATGACCAGATGAACCACGGTACACAACACGACACCACACAAATACAATTCCCACACACTTTTAATTCTCTGGCTTTTCCAGTCAACTGGTTCACCCACAATGTAAACTACGCGGAGATGGGGAAACCCCTGGTGCCGTTGGACCCTAAACACACTTTCACTTTCACTTTCACTTTCACTTTCCAAAAGCATATATAAACAGCTGCAGTGCGATGGGTTGTGCCGTTATCACTCATAAACACGAACTCGGCGCCAATGGCACCTCGGAACAGTCGCACATGGGGAAGAATCACTTTAGTATTAGTATTAGTAACGGCCGCATGGTGCAAGAAAGCCTATGGCTTATGCTGCACCAGCCAAAAAAAAAAAAAAAAAATCCGAACAAAACAATAATAAAAACAAAAAATAAATAAATAAATAAAATAAATAACTAAATAATAATAATTAATAAATACAAAAAATAATAATAAAATATAAATTAAAAGGAAATTAAACCTATCATCCTATGCGCTTCCCTTACCCGAAAGTACTATCCAGATGACCTTTGAATTTCCCCAAACTGTCGGCCTCTACCACCCATGAAGGCAACTTATTCCAGTAATTTATAACTCGCTGGCTAAAATAAAACTTCCTGCAGTCCAATCTAAACATTTCCCCGCGTAACTTGAATTTATGTCCCCTAGTTCTAGCATCATTTATAATCTTGAAAATTTCGTCCTCATTCATTTTACTGATGCCTCTCAGAGCCTTAAACACCTCAATCGAATCTCCTCTAAGGTGTCTAGTTTCCAAACTCTGCAACCCACATATTCGAAGTCTTTCTTCATAAGGACGCCCTTTTGCCGATCTCACCAGGCGAGTTACCCTTCTTTGCACCCTTTCAAGAAGCTCGATGTCTTTCTTTAGGTGCGGTCTCCATACTTGAACACAGTATTCCAAGTGTGGTCTAACATAAGCCTTATATAATGGGATTATCACGTCCCTATCTCTACTTGCAAAAGTTCGATAGATCATCGATAGGACACCATGGGCTTTCATTGCAACCTGTTTGCAATGCTCAGAGAATTTCATGTCTGACCGTATCGTAACACCCAAGTCCCCTTTCCTCGAGTACTGGGTTTAGTTGAACACCACCAAGTGAATAGGTTTTTTTGGGATTACTGTTTCCCAGGTGTAATACCTTACACTTTGTTGGATTAAAGCACAGCTGCCATTTTTCTGACCATTCTTGAAGTCTATCTAGGTCTCTCTGAAGAAGCTCAGCTTGACAGTGATCATTAACTACTCTACCAATTTTAACATCATCTGCAAATTTAGACATCACGCCCTCTATCCCTTCATCGATGTAGTTTATGAAAATTAAAAACAACAGTGGTCCTAATACTGATCCTTGGGGAACCCCACTTCTTACTTCAACCCAATCTGAGGAATAGCCATTTATCACAACCCTTTGCCTCCTGCCCTGAAGCCATCCTTCTATCCATCTAAGGATTTTCCCAGTGATTCCAACCTGCTCCAGTTTATAAAGCAACCGCTCATGTGGGACTGAGTCAAAAGCTTTGCTGAAATCTAAATAAACAATGTCGAAATTGTTCCCTAAATCCAGCTCGTGAGTGACCCTTTCGAAATAGCGAACCAGATTTGTTAAACATGATTTTCCCTTTACAAAACCATGCTGAGTATCCTTGAGAATTTCAATTCGATCCAAATGATCCTGAATTCCACCCTTGATCATTGCCTCCATGATTTTCCCTACTACTGAAGTCAGACTGACAGGTCGATAATTTCCAACTTCACTTTTAGAGCCACCCTTATGTATGGGAGATACATTTGCACTTTTCCAATCCAAGGGAATCTCCCCAGAGTCTAGTGATGCTCGCATAACCAGCCTCAGTGGTTCAATGCACTCGCTTGCCGCCTCTCTTAAGATTATAGGGTATATTCCATCAACTCCAGGAGCCTTACTGGTCTGTAGGCTCGAACGTTTTTTCATTAAATAATCTTGCGAAATTTCAATATCATTAATTACATATTTTTTAACATCGCTCCCACAATTTCCCATTGCAACAAAAGGCTTTTCATTTGTAAATATCGATGCAAAATAACTGTTGAGTTCATCTGCAACGGCAGCTGGTGTATTTATTACTGTCCCCTTTCCCTTACGTAAAGGTCCGATCTGGTTTGTCCTGCTCTTCTTGGCATTTATATATGTGAAGAATTCTTTATCCCCCCTCTTTGCTCTGTTTGCTAGTGATTTCTCATAAACTGCCTTTGCCTGTCGAACCTTTTCTGTGGCTCTATTACACATCACCTTTAGCTGTTATAGGCTTCAGTACTTTTTATTGCTCTGTAACCTTTCCATGCCACCTTTTTCTGCTCAAGTAATGCGGCAACTTCACTAGTCATCCAACTTGGAACCCTCCTCGTGGAGTATTTTTTTAATGGTATATACGCATTCAAGGCATCTGTGATTAATGTTTTAAAAGCGTACCACAGTTCAATTGTATTCATTCTCAGCGCGATATCTACCCAGTTAATAGAGGCCATGTAGTACCTTAAGGCATCGTAATTTCCTTTTCTGAAATTAAAACCCATTCCTTTGCCTTTTACTTCTGCTACCTCTCTCGTCATCATCCACCGTAGAACTCCGTGATCACTTCCTGCTACTGGTTCCTCTACTGTCAGCCCTGTTATGTCATCTGATTCATGTGTGATGATGAGGTCTAGGATATTCTTTTCTCTAGTACTTTCCCTGACATGTTGATACAAATAACAGTCATCTAGTTGATTTAAAAATTTTGTTCCCCATGTCGAGTTTCCTTCCCATTTACTCCAATCAATTAGAGGCAAATTGAAATTACCCATAATAAGGCATTGACGCTTACTTGCCCATTTCATTTGCATGTAGAGGCTTTTGTCATAATCTTCACAATCACCTGGTCTGTAGATTACTCCTACTCGCATTATACCTTTGTTTCCAGCTATCTCACACCATACAGACTCTATACTAGCATGTGAAACATCTGAATCCGGGAAAGCTATCGTCGCACTCAGGCTGCTTCTGATAAGAAGCATTACCCCACCACCCCTTCTATCTACTCTATCCTTCCTAAATACATTATACAAGCCGTACTGAAACTCATCATCCCCAATTTCCGGGTGGCACCACGTCTCTGTAAGCCCTATTATGTCCGCGTTACTTGTTTTAACCAGCAGTTCGAATTCGCTCATTTTATTGACGACACTTCTAACGTTACTGTATAAACAATTAAGATTTACTGTTCTTGTATATTTAACAACCCTAACACAACCCTTGAAGTTTTTTAGGCTCTCTTCCCTGATATTAGCTACCCGCTCACGTGAAACGTCTTTGCCCCCAGAACATCTAGATAATACGTCCAGTTGGAGTAACAGATAAGAACTCTTAAGGTATGTGCAAGAGTTACATTGACCAATATTATCAGATAAACGCGTGTCAGTATTACCCACATCCCCCCTAACTAGCAGTTTCCCTGAACCTTTAAGGTATCCTCAATAATACTGGGAAAAACATTTGCACCACCTTTGTTTAAGTGTATCCCATCTCTACAAAACAAATTCCTTCTACCTACAAGTGTGGGCCATGCTGATAGAAATTTACCCCCTAAAGCCTTGCAGATTCCTTTAAGTCTTGAGTTAATCCACAAGGCTCTTAACATATAATCCCTCCTATCGTGTCTGGGCAGAATTGCAGACACATAGACATTATGGCCCAGCTCGCGACATTTCCTCAGCATGGTCCTGTATTTTTCCAACAAATCGTCAGATCGTGTACGTTTAATATCGTTTGTCCCCACATGAATAATAATATTTTCTTTACCCCCTTTAAAATCTGACAGTCTGTTGGTGACATCATCAATAGTTGCTCCCGGCAGACATACCCTGGTTCTGCTCCACCTATCTTTGTTACAAAAAATATTCCCCGTTTCCCTGACAATGGAGTCTCCTAATAAAACAATGTCCTTCTTAACCAGTGTAGTTTGCACTTGGTTTTTCTGTTTTGAGGTTCGAATCGGGTGTGCATCACTTGGTAGATTGCTGGAGTTTTGAGTCCCTGACGAGCTCCCAGATGCATTATTTTCGAGGGCAAGCACTCGTTTTTTCAGGGACTCAAATTGTTCCATCAGTGCACCAAATTGTAATTTAAGATCGGTGCACTCCTTACATCGATCACAAAGAAAAGAATCCCCAGGTGAGGTAGGATTAGTCACCAGGTCGACCTTGGAAAACATTCCACAGATTCCACAACGGATTAAATCATGACTCACCCGTAAATCGCCATCTGCTATTTCCGTGTGAGTCACGATACCCTGTGACGTGTTTAAGGCAGATCTCCGTAACTACCATTATAAAATTAAATAAATATCAATGAAAGTAACTTTAAAAAATTATATCTATAATATTATTAAAATCAAACAGTTACAGGAAAACCTATAACAAAATAATCCAACAATATCTAAATAAATAAAATATTTAAAAGCACCATCCAAAAGCAAACCACTTAACTGAGGAGCCCTGTCTAAGCGCGTCCGCTCACCTCGAATGCCAACGTACGACTTTAGTCCATTAGCGTGCACCAGTTACAGTACCGCCTTCCAGTATCTGAAGTTGTGTACGTCGATCTAATTTATATCCAATTTCTCCCCAGACGAGAACACCTCGACCGTCATATCGATCCCTTTCAGTGATGTTTGTGTGGTGATACCAAACTAAACTATTATATTTAGGCCACCCGAATAATTAAATTCACTTGTCGTACTGTGTCTTATGTCTGTTAATTGCGTGTGTTCTGTAATCGATTTGTCTCTTTGCTGAACGAAAAACCGGAGTTTCTGGGGGGAAAAACCTTGCTATGTACGCCTGATACCGACTAACTCAGCCACTGAGTGAAAAAGCCCATTAAAGTTCCTCGCGTGATCGACGGAATTCGAAGCTGGGCCTTTTTTTCCACCCGATGTTGGGAGTGTAAGGTGTAAGGTGTGTAAGGTGTATTTAGTGTCAGACGGCACCAGGGGTTTCTTCCGTCTCCGTGTTGCTTTCATTGTGGGTGTACCAGTTCACTGGGAAATGCCAGAGATTTAAAAGTGTGTGGGCTTTGTATCTGTGTGATGTCGTGTACCGTTGTTCATCTGGTCGTTTAGCCGCTGGACCCCTGCTGAGGCCCAACGTTGCCCCACCTTCGCCCCGTGGAGGCAGACCAGGAACCCAGTAGTTTTAGTTTCACTCTGGCAGGTCCTGCCACCTAATTTCCTGAGATTTCAGAGGCTAGGACCTAAAAAAAAAAAAAAAAAAAAAACCGCGCGCTCTTTTATATGCACGTACGTACAGACAGATACATATATCCATCATCGTCGGTTTGATGATCGTTAGGTGAGGGGGATAATGCTTGCATAATAAAAGCCGAAGAATGGGCGAACGGGAATTTTGACATAATTAAGTTTTTGTGTAGAGTGGGTGGGAGATTGAAGGCTGGGGGGGTTAAGGCAGAAATATGGGGATGTTGGGAGTGTGGTGACGATACCACTGTGCTACCCGCGCAGGTGGGGTGATACCGTGTGCGAACCTCTCGCCAGATTAGCTGACGTCCAGAATCGCTGCTCAGACTGAACCTACTCTCATCAGTAAAGTGTATCTTACGCCATTGCGCTACTGTCCAGTCTTTGTGTTCGATGCACCACTGTAAACGGTGTCTCCGATGGGCAAGTATTAAAGGGACACAGCGTACTGGCAAGAAGCGTGTGCTACGCACTACTGCTTCTTCCCACCTGTCTACGAAGGCGCCTTATATATGCGTGGTCTCATGTACCGTTGTTCATCTGGTCGTTTAGCCACTGTACCCCTACTGAGGTCCAACGTTGCCCCGCTTTTGCCCCGTGGAGGCAGACCAGGAAACACCAGGAGACTAAGATTTATTCTGGTAGATCCTGCCGCTTAATTTCCTGAGATTTCGGCTGCTAGGACCTTAGAAAAAAAGAGAGAGAGAGAGAGAAAAAAAAAAAAAATATATATATATTTTTTAAAATTTTTTTTTGGTAAATTCGATGAGGAATAACGTGGTTAAGGAAAATGGTACAGGGAAAACGAAGAGAATTCCAAAGGGCAAGAAGAACCTGGCCACAGGTGGAAGTCCCGGAAATGAGAAACAGGTACAGCCAGCTTAGAAATCACTACGCAGAGCAAAAGAGATAGCTGGCAGAGATTCGTCCAAACAACAGGAAACACCGGTCCCTTGGGAGTGGTGCTCAAAATCACAACTAGCATGCTCCCCAGAGGAGAAGTGATGATGGCAACAAAAACTGCTACAAGGCCATTGACCACAAGGTGGAGAAACTCAGTTGAAAATATACTTGCAGCAATATTCGTGAAATCGCCAACAGAACTGACATCGGAGCAGAAGGATATATGTTACGCAAATGAAAGATATACAAATACCTGCAAAGAACCACCGTTTACTCCCGAAAAGCTCGAAGAAGCGGCGGTCAGAAAAAAAAACAAAAATTCTCAGGTTTAGATCTATTGAACCAGAGGTGATCAAATCAAAAAAGACTGCTCAATGTGTCCCCCAAATCTTACTACGATTGTACAATAGCTACCTGGAGGAAGGCCACTTTCCAACACAATGGAAAAAGCTATCTTAAAATTTATACCAACAATCCCAACAAAACTGCCGGAGCTGCCTACATCTTACAGACCGATTATCTTGCTATGGACCGTGAGCAATATCTTGGAAAGACTACTGCAAAAGAGAATCGAACAGCACTATATGGAAGCAAACCTCAGCAACTCAAAACGATATGGGTTCGAATCTGTAACCTCTACTACTGATGCGATCCGTGACCTCTTAAGAGAGCTGCACAATGCACCAGCAAATACTTCTTGGTGATTGCGGTGGACTTCGCTGGGGCGTTCGACACCCTTCGGTGGCCGAGCATCCTGGCAAGGCTTCGTGCTGCAGCCCTTCAAAAAAATCTGTTTGACAGCATAAAGTCCTATCTCACTGACAGGCAAGTGCAGATCCTTGCGCCCTTTTCCAGCCAACCGTGTGCAGTTCGCAGGGGCTTCCCCCAGGGTTCTGTCCTGGGGCGGCTCCTGTCGAACTTTGTCCTCGATGACTTTCTCTGCAAGGACCTGGGGAGGTTGAGGCCCAGGCCTTCGCCGATGATTTACTCCTCACCACAGCTGCTGATTCAAGAGCCAACCTAGAAAAAACAATCAAATGGAGCGCTGCAAATCCTAAAGGATTGCGTTGAACTAAATAACTTCAAACTAGCACTGGAAAAGACCAACTCGGTCCTCTTGAAAGGAAAACTAAAATTAAACAGGCCACCACAAATCAAAGTAGAAGGAATAACAGTAAAATTATCAAACCAGATAAAATACTTAAGAATTATTATTGACATCAATCTCTCATTTAAACCGCACTTAAACTACCTCAGAAAGAAGATATGTATATACACAGCACAAGAATCACGCGTAAGGACCTGGGGCTAACTAAAAAGACCCTCTCCCTCTATTAGAAAACCTTATTCATCCGGGCAATTATGTGTGGATCGCCAGTATGGATGGCGAAAACCAGCACAGTAGCAAATAGGAAAATCCTTGAAACAATTCAGAGGAACATACTACTTACAATTACTAGAGCGAGTAGCACAGTTAGTACGGCGACGCTGCAAGTCATTGCCGGTGCACTACCCCTTGACCTGGAAGTTTCTCGCACGGGACTAATGTACTATCACAAAAAAGCGATCCCAATTACAACCTATGGCATAATTCCTGACGTGACAAGTGGCTGGAAGAAGGAACAAAAAAGACAGTTGCATTCCTAACAGAAACTTGGCAAACTAGGTGGAATGAAACCACTAAAGGAGCAATAACGCATAAATTTCTTCCATTAGTGACAAAAATGCACCCGAAAACTCCACCGTGGATCTTCCCGAGCTTTAACACTACGTATCTACTAACGGGCCATGGCCCGTTTAAGGAAAAAACTAAATATGCTAGGCATAATAGAAGACAGAAATTGTACTTTCGGAGGGCCTAAATCATATACTCATGTATGCACGAATGAAAAAATTGTGATGATATAAGAGCGAGCCTCATTACAAACATTCAATGCAATCCAATTCACCAAGAATCCCGACTCCTGAATACACAAGAAGAATTTCTAGTATTTACCACCTTTGCAACTCAACTATTTGCAAGAAGGAAAAGAATTATTGCACTACAACCTCTCCAGCAGGAAGACAACACTGAATAGAAAAACCTAGAATTAGAAGGAATGGATGAACCGGAATAAGGGAAAAATTCAAACAAACTATAATTAAAAGATGAAAATTCAACAATAGAAACAAAAGATGAAAATTCGCATTAGGGGGCCTAGCGGCTAAAAGACTGGATGAAGAAAGGGTACAACACACCACATAGCACATTATCCATACAATTTTTAAATAATCTCAGGCTTGCCCGATACATAGAACATAGGCGGAGATGGATGAAACTCCAGGAATTGTTAGACCCTCAACGCACCTTACACTTTATCTAAACATCACTGCTGACCAGGTACACCCTTTCATGGCAACGGTCTTCCCCTCTGGCGGTGCCATCTTTCAGCAGGATAATACGCCATCCCACACCGCCCGGATTGTTTGAGACTGGTTCGCGGAACATGAGGAAGACTTCCAAATTCCCCAGACATCAATCCCATCGAGCATCTGTGGTTTGTGTTGGAACAGCAACTCCGATCTGCGACTTCTCAACCATGGACCTTACAGGAGTTAAAGGATCTGCTGGTTACGTGTTGGTACCAAATACCACAGACACATTTAGAAATCTTGCAGCGTCTATGCCTTCCCCGGTACGAGCTGTTTTGGCTGAACCTGGATTACAAACATCATATTAGGTAGGTGGTCATAATGTTTTGCCTCATCAGTGTATAGTTGCACAGAAACAAAGTGACTATGGGCATGTGTTGAGTGCTAAACAATTAAGAGCTATAAGGCGACAGTATATTGCAAACTGCCTGTTTTCTTTCTAATACTGTAACTTAATATCTGAATATATATTTTGTTCATAATATAATATACTATCAGTCTGTCACTAATATTTGTCTCTAATATATGAAAGTCAATATAAATAAGGAATCATCATCAAAAAGGAAGTTAACAGTACAGGGATTTTCAATGGTTTCTATTAAATGGAGCTCCTATTATAAATAAACAATTGGCGTGTGATGAACGATGTTGTATCTAAACTTAGTCTCCTCGTAATGTCAAAGTATAAAACGTTTTAAAGACTAAGTTTAATCTGTTTGAGTTTTTCCCCTGTTTTAACTGATCATTGACTTTTTGTTAATCAATAGAACAAGATGCTTTCAGCTAAATAATTATGTAGTTTAATACTGTCAGGCCGTTTCTCATTTAAGAATATTCTCCTCTTTTTTTCTAGGATGTGGAAGTATTCAGCTACTTGGGAGGCTACTTGGGGATGTGGCTTGGCATTTCTCTGGCTACTGTTTACGATTTTGTCGAGATCATTACTTTACTTATCACATTTCTAATGAAGCAAAAAAAGCTGAATAAAGAAAGGCAAGAAGCAGAGAGAAGAGAAAGAAAAAGAAGAAGAAGGAAAATAAGAAAACCGACAAGACTGCAATGAATTCTATATCTGGAATTTCACGCAATGAGCTCTGAAACTCATAATGAGAAAATGACGACTACAGAATTAATCGTTTAATTTATTTTTTAAACTCTAAATATTAAAATTAATTCTGAGAATTTCTGATTTTCTTTTAATTAGTTCACTTCATAAATTTATACAACTGTCTTTTGTACTAGTTCAAATCCCAAGTTAAAATTAATTAAAAATCATAAGGTTGGAACTCTGCCTTAGATTTGCTTGTTCCAGAAAATTAAATATGGCTTTACGAAGAAATTCCACCAAAATTTATTGTAATTTTTTAAGTAAATGAAACGTAATTTCGTGTTAAGTACAGCACGCTTGGAATATTCAATAAGCGAATTATAGAAATTGAATATTGTTCAAAATTGAATGACAGAGGTCTTGAGTTTTATAGCTCAATGAATGCTGAAATTATGAATTTAAGAAAAATTTACTCCCCTTCTTGACAAGCAACTGGACAAATGAAAAAATTAATTTAACTGATCAGGGTGAAGGAACAATTGAAGTGATCATAACATTCTGGGTGAAGGAATGAAACAATTTAAAGATCAGATATTTGATTCGCATAAAGCTTTTGTTAAACATTGAATTCCAATTCATGGAAGTATCTTTCAAAAGTACACCAGCTTGGGATAATATTAAATATGTATAAAAATAATATTTCTGCGCAATTTGATATATTATGTATTATTTAGTCAATTTTCTTTTCAGATTTTTTTAAATTTAATTTTAAATTAAAATTAAAATCTTGAAAGAATATTTTTAGAAATTAATATGCATCGATGAGATGAACGAAACTACCAGGAGATAAAACGAGTTTAATTTCCTGGTTATGTAAATTTAACATAAACGTAACACACAGAGAAATTTTAAGATGCTAAAAATAGCATCACGCAAGAAGAACTATAAAAAAATATTATTGAATTAGACTTATAACTTCCCATTTATTTCATTGCGATACTGGTTAATTAATTATTCTTCGAATATATAAATATAATTATTTTTCAATATATTAAACCATGCTTTCTGAACGGTTATTTATTTATCTTTTACATTTTTAGAGCACACATTACCTAAATATAACATAGTTCTTGTTGTCTCATTTTTATTTGTCTGTTTTTTTATTATTATTATTTTTTTTTGTTTTGTAAATCGTTCCAGATTTTAAAATTTAAAACTCTTTTTTTATTTCTGTTAATCAACATCTGACCACCCTAACATATCCTACCTAACACGTAAAGTAGAGTTTTCATAATCTTTTGCATTATTAACATTATATGTGTGTATATTAAACCGAAATGTATTGAATATCTGAAAGATAATATAATCTGCTTTTAAGATCAAACACAGCAATCAATATGTATTACAAGTTATCTGTTTATAATATCAGTTTCACTGAATATTATATTTATTATATTTAAGATTTAAAATATATAATAAAGATAATAAAGAATATTAATTTATTCATTCAAAACGAATTCATTCATTAGCTTAAACAAACACAAAATAGTTATTATGTGGTTTTTTTTATTTAGACGGCTAGATGAATAAACAAAATTTGATGGTTAAAGTTGGTAGAAGATTAGTTTCAACGAGCTACATAGTAGCTCGTTGAAACTGATCTTCTACACAGATGCATAAATAATCATAATCGTTGAAATTCAAATCTTTTTAGGACTTATGGTTGCTAGCATTTCAATTATATTATTTATGCATCTGTATAGAAGACACGCGCACTGCTTAAAGAAGAACTCTCTGCATGAGACAAGCATGGTAGCCGAAGCAGCAATAAAAGATATAATGAAATATTTCATTGTACCCTAACACAAAATGGTTCATTGTGCTACAGCAGCTCTTTTTTGTGAGTAAGAGATGTCCATCAGCAGAATAGTCACCACCTGGACTAAAGCGATTTCAGATTATGTTTAAAATGAACACTGTTGCAAAGTGATGAATATAAAACACAAGAAAATAGAAAAGTATCCACTCTCATAAAAATTTACATTAGCTGCCAGAAAACAGCAAGTAACACACACACACACACATACACACACACACATGGCATAAACAAACCTGAACTGACATTCTGAAATAGGATCATGACTTAAACAAGTGGTGCCCATTGGACCGTTGCCCATTGGAGCGCCATTAGTCCGCTGGTTCATTCCAAGGAAATCAAAGCATTTGATTCACTCTGCTCCATGTTCTCCTACTCTAAAATATTTTAATGTTCATGATGGACGTTTTCATGAAGAGTTGTAGAAGAGTTTTAGGAGCAACAGCGACTAACGCCATATTACTCCGTATATATTGTCTATAAATTGTCTATTGTGGTCGATTTTCTGTTCGCTGAACGAAAAACCTGAGCTTCCGGGAGAAAAAACCATGCTACACTCGCCTAACACTGACTAATTCAGTGAAGTTGCGAAAAAGGCGCATACAAATTCCTCACGTCATCAACAAGACTCGAACTGAGGTATTTTCTGCTGTATGGGGAAGATGGCAATTTTACAACTCTGCTATATACATATTAGAGTTTTTCATGGAGATTTCTGTCACCTGATTCAAATCCATATGATGTAAAAGACAGAGTAAACTTCATACAGTTGATGATTCGAAAGAGGAAATACAACAAGAAGCCTTTTCGATCTTAAGAGAAACTGCAACAAACTATACCACTGAATTTCATTTGAGTATAAATAAAGAAATCCAATATTCTTCATTTAAGTCACAAAGAGCCTCTGTCTGACCCAGTAATCAAAATGGCCCTGTTGTTGCAACATGTAATTCATATAACGCATAAAAGTAGCCGGTTTCTGGAACTTCTCTATTTCGTGTTTATCAGAGACAATAATTGTATTAGTCTTCATTATGAAAATATCGCAAAGATGTATAGACAGTTCCATAAAGAGGTATGGAACTGTACATACATCTTTGCGACAAAAGATGTATGGGGTTCAAGGCTAAGTGACTTAGTCCCCACTCAAGGAACCTAAAATTGGAAGCGGGCTGTCCAAAACACGTAGAATGTCTTCTGATGAACTGTTCTACTCCCTCTTACCATAATTTCTGCACAAGATGACCTTGCAAGGCGCCAACTAAGATGCCTCGTCCAGACTTTAGAGAACATAAACCGATTCAGAGCTTCTGGGCCATAGGGGAGGAACTTTGGTATATCGCTGAATACTATTTACAGGAGTCATCACAAAAGGAGTCTTTATAAGCGACAACCAACAATTGGTCTTCACTTTTCGCCTATATACAAGAAGCATTTTTATATGCTAGTGAGGACACGTCAATTAGAACTAGGAACAATGGATCGAGATACACTTTCTACTCGTGTCTAATCGTATTCTCTATGTACTTCCATCTGATGGAAATATCTCTCCATATGTTTGTCTCTCCTGGAGAGAGCCATCTGGAGGTGGAGGTTAAATTGTGTTGAATGGACTGTAGTCAAAAGTCTTACAGCTTGCCTTTTGTTCTTAAATAATTCCCATGGGTATAGGTTATCATAATGTGGAATTTGCCTGCAAGTTATTGAAATGAGAACATTTATCTCTGAAATTGGTGTAGCCACTCTTGAAATTGGTCTAGTCTCTTATATCAGCGATGATGAATGTGCCCACAGAGCTCATAACCAGAATCGGGGGCTAGGATCATAACTCATATGGAATTGTCAGTGAGGCCTTCAGACCTCATGCTTGGGTTGGTCTAGGCAGGAGGTATGCCATTCATAAAGCCTGGCAATTCAACGCATCTATTACGATTATTAACAGATGCACAGATGCATTGAATTTCCCAAGAGAAATAGAAATAGGAATTTTACTGATTTTCTTAAAAAAATTAATTTTTATTAGAGATTTGTTATTTTCCTCATCCATCTTTATTGACTTTTGACTTTCACAGGGTTAATAATGCCGTTTCGTTCGAATTTTGTTTTTCACATTTCAAGATATGTTTCGTCAATTTTGATTTGACGTGTTATCACACACCAGGTAAGTCCATTTTGAGCGTTTCTTGACACTTTGGATACGTTATTTTAAAAATTTAATAAACGGCACTTCAGAAGAACACCTAAAATACGAAGTTTTCTTTCTTTATTTTTTTTTCCTGTTAAAACGTTCTTCTACCCGTAACATTTTTACAGTAACGTTAAGATAAATGTAATAGACTATTTAACGTCGATATTTTGCCACTGTTCTTATTGTACTTGTCCTACACTTGGAGCAGCTCGTTATGACCTTGATACATTTAGGAACACTGGAAAGAAATCGTTCATATCAAAGAGACCTTGGCTGTCCCTTTTTTGGACGTATCAAAATACTTTTATAAAAATTAGCTTCCGTCCATTATGTTTATTACAAGTTTCTGCCGTGTGTCAAGGTTCCTTTATCAAGATGTTGATTTTTTAGTAATAGTAGTAGCAGAGGCATACGGTGCAAGAAAGCTTATGCAGCATAAGTAAAAAAAAAAAAAAGTCAATATCACACATCCATTCCCCATTGAATTTATTTAAGCTATCAACTTCAACAACGACAGATGGAAGTTTGTTCCCGCAATCAACTACTCGCTGGCTAAAGGCAAATTTCCCCACATCTATTCTACAACTGTCTTTCCTCAATTTTAATTTATGCCCCCTCAGGTTCCTAATCTCATCAAGCGGAAGAATCCCATCAGAATTCAGCGTGCTCAACACATTCAATATATACCTCAATCAGATCACCTCGCAAGTGCCTAGTCTCCAGCAGCTGGAATTTGCAGAACTTAAACATTTCTTGGTAAGAGTACTCCTTCGTTCCCCTCACCAATATTGTTGCCCTTCTCTGTACACGCTCAAGCAACTTTACATTCTTCCTAAAATGAGGTCTCCGGACCTGTACTCAGAACTCAAGGCATGGCCCAACCATTTCCTTATACAAAGAGATATTCACCTCCTTTTCTCTTCTAGAAAAATTCCTGTATATATGGACGGGTTCAGATTACTCACCTGAGTGGACATAAATTCTAATTGAAGAGAGATAATCGTAGAATAATTGTGCGGAAATTCGCCTTTAGCCAGCGAGTGGTTGATAGGAACAAACGTCCGTCTGTTGTAGTGGAAGCCACAACTTAAATAAGTTCAAGGCAGAACTAGACAAACACTTGGAGTGAATGGACTGGTGAAACTGAAGAGCTTTTTTTGCTGATGCTATATAAGCTTACTTTCTTGCATCATATGCCTCTACTAATGGTAATGTTAATGTTAAAACTTCATATCTGAATGCACAATTACTCCCAGCTATTTTTCATATTCTAGCACCCTAAATGTAGTTCCACACAGTTAGTGCGTTTCTCCGTAGTTACTTCTACCCATATGCCGTAGCGCACTGCCGTTGCTATCATTTATAACCCTGCCAACCTCTGCACCATCTGCATACTTGGACATCAAGCCTGATATTCCTTCATCAATATCACTGATAAGTATAAAAAACAATAGCGGGCCCCACACCGAACCCTGGAGGACTCCACTAATAACATTGGTCTACGAAGAGCGGCATCCATTGATTACCACTCTCTGTCGTCTCCCATCCAACCGCTCTTTTATCCATTGTAGCAACTTACCCTTAATACCTTACTGGTTCAATTTGTACAGTAGTCTTAATCATTTGTTAGAAAGTTTTGTCTAACAAATTTCATTTGTTAGACAAGACTTTCCCTTAACAAACCCATGCTCTGTGTCTTATTAGTGCAGTCTTGTCTAGATGATCCTGTAATGTTTCTTTAACCATCGACTCCATTATTTTCTCAGAACAGAAGTTAAACTAACTGGTCTGTAATTACTCATGTTACCCTTCGATCCCCCTTGGTGAATTGGGGATACATTTGCGCATCACCAGTCCGTAGGGACTTTGCATGAGTCCAAAGATGCTCTCATAATTATGGCTAAGGGTTTGTTTACTACCTTTGCCGTCTCCTTCAGTATAACTAGATATATCCCATTCACCTCAGGTGCCTTTCCTCTGTTTAACTTCAACAATGTTTCCTCCGCTTTGCTCTCAATTATTACAAAATCATTAAGCTCCCTGTTAGACACTTTGTGTCACTTTGGACTTAAAAGCGCTAATATCATCACGCAAATTGAGCAGAATTGTGATGCTATTAGCTCGCTCAAGGACTAACGTACTGATATAATGCTTCTGCAATATAGCGACAAGGAGATTGACTATATCCATCAGCTAATGTTATAATTATCAGCAGGGACGTTCATAGGGTATGTGACACCCGCTTGCCAATTGCAAGTTTCCGTCCTGGTGCCACCTGAAATCTGGCGCGCCCCTTTAAAATTTTATTCATATATGTATGTATGTAAGTTTCAGGTTTTCAGGTGCCCCTTGAACGTTGGTGCACGGGTGCAGTGCACTCCTTTCACCCTCGGGACGCCCCGTTCCTGATTATCGCATACACAGTTACCATGTTGGTTATAATCACAGCTCTTCGAATCTGTAGGCAATATTCAAAATGTGGTCTTACAGTTGCTTTATATAGAGGGATTATGGCCTCCCTATGGGAGGCCATAATCCATCTATCGCTCTTGTCCCAAATCACGGCTGTCCATCAGACATTTGTCTGCGTTATTCTCCCTTCTCAACGAAATCCCCAAAAAACCTCAGCTGTAACAGAGAACAGGAGATTAGATTAGATTTCCAGGAAATTAGATCACCCTTCAACTACTTCAAGGAGTTCCACCAAGATAAAAAAGAAATCTGGAGAAATATATTTGTCAGTCTTTATGATGGAATTTTAAGTTCTGGCTTAAGCGACAAGTTTACGAAATATCAATAATTTATATTTAATATAACTGAGCCCTTATTTTTGTATACATATTTTATCAAAAAACAATCGTCGGAGAAGAATGCACCTTCCATTCTGATGTAACGCAATACACTAAGTCAATAGACAATAGAACGAAAAATAGGAATCAATTTTTACCATTTTGTTATAAATCATGATTTTCAGGAAAATCGTGATAACTATAAGATGAATCTTTAATATCTTTGCAATACAGAATTAAAAAATATATACATAAAGGTTTTTGAAATAAAGTCGACTTAAAACATCCAAATTTCCATATTAAGATCTTAAATAGCGCTCACTTCCGTATATCGCTAATCCCCAGATGATGTGTGAAATTTTTGGTACATATTTTCATAAATATAATCTCAGTAAGAGTTCTGTTCTTAAAATAGCATTCTGTTGTGAAACTGTGCAGTTGCTTTCGCAATGCTTATTGATGGTTTCTACTTACTTGATTAAAACAAAAAGGCAGCCACTACGCACGGAACTTTTTATTCAACAGGCAAAAGACTGAAATCTAATATTGAGCCACTAAGAAACCTGTTACCTAATGTGTTGATTTTGGCTGTTAAAGGCAAAGGAAACTCTTTCGCAAAATGGCTAGAATCTACGTTACCAGTACTTCTCAATTCTCCCTTTATTGTAAAGAATTAATGGTGAACACACTTATCACCAGCTTTCCACAGATTGTGAAAGTGGACAGCATTCCAAGGAAAGTTATAAAAGCTTTAATCTTCTTCTTTTGCATCATTGGATTTTCAATTAAAACCAGAACATTTCTTGATGTTTTTTGGACCTATCCTATAGTTGTGGATTTCGAAGTAGATATGCCAACCCACTTCGAATCTCCAGCAGTAACAATTTGTGGAGTAAACACGTAAGTACGCTGGATTGATATGTTTCTGAATGTTATTGAAATTAGGATAATTTTTAATGAATTTAACACCTTTTAACTGATAGACCAGCCCAAGGATGACACCAAAGAAGCTACATAAATGGATTTTCAATCGTGCATATGACAATGCTATGAGTCTATTATGGAGGTGCATAATGCAATTTGGAAATTTCATTGGGACTTTTTTATTGAGAGGTTCTTGAAAAAAGTGAATAGGCAGAAAGCGCCTGTGGAATGGCTGCTCAAGTCACTGGACCTCTTCCTCTCTTTCTTTACCTATTGATGTGGGGCACGTGAATACGTACATATTCTTGAAAACGAGCAAGAAATGGAGGATATTAAATCTGGGGGTGCTGAGATCAGAATGTGTCTTGAAAATGTTGGTATATCTGCCCTGTATGGAATCGAAATGAGTTTTTAAGTTAATTGTCAAACTTTTGAACATCTATTTTAACTTTGCGTATTTTGTGTCACCCTATATTATTATGGAACTTATTAGAACTTGATATTGTTTAAATTCATTGAATTATTCGATTTTTTTTCTCGTTTTGACAGAGTTTCGGCAAACATATTTTGCAAGAAAAACAAAAACCTTTGTGGAATTAGTCGGCCATGGGATTGCAATCAGAGAAATTGTACTGAAGAAGAGAATAGTTTTGTGAGTATATATATATATATATATATATATATTACTTTTTAATGTATATACCGTTGGACTACTTGAAACCACGCTTTTATAGGCGGAGGTGACACGATGGCTTAATGTGTCATGCAGTGTCGTCTCGGAACTATGGAAGCAATTACAAGAAGAGACAACCAGAACAGACCACTATCTTGCACTTAACAGCAAGACAGAACCCTACTATGTCCTGTCATCAAATCTCTCTTAAAGTAACTGCGACCAAGAGCGAAAGGTTGATGTTAGAGGTGAGCGCTGGGTCCGAGGACTCGTACAGGCGAACAGGCGTAGCACTGTTGAAGAGTTGACTGCCCAATACAACATGGGCGAACCGGGAACAATATTAGGAGATGAACCTTGATTAGGAGAGGATGCCCCTACGGCATCCTCTCCTAACCAAGGTTCAACGGCGTAGAAGACTCACCTGGGCAAAGAGCATGCAAGTTGGACGTTATCAGACTGGAAGACGGTGTGCTCGTCGGATGAGTCACGTTACTTACTGTATTAAAGTGTCATAGACAGATCTTCAAAACTCGGAAACCAAGCATTTCCGGAACTATGTTAATATAAAATATTTTTATTGTGTTTATACAGTATATGAGGAACTCATTCCTGAAGTTATGCCGTGTATTTTTGAGACACCCTGTATATATTCAATTTCTATTTCTTTGGATAATCTGAACAAGAAAACAGGCTACAGTTTTGTGTTCAAATATTCACATTGACAGATGTATTTTATAAGTTGTTGGAAATAATTTATTCCAGGGTTTGTTAATCTCTACAGTTAAAATATCTTTATATACCTTTTCAGTATCCGAACTCGTCATTTGAGAAATACCTAGCTGATTATCCTGAAAGTCTTCTCAACTCAATAATGAATCCTGGTTTAATGGTCTTATCCTGCCAAAATACTGCCGCTTTTAATAAGAAAGAACACAAAACGCGGTAAGTCGGAAGTATAAATTAGATGTTCTTATTTTTATTTGAATATGCCGTGAAGCAAAAAATACTCAAAAGGATGGTCGCGATGAAATTAAACCGAAAATTTAGACGTCATATATTCTAAATAGAGTATGACTGAAAATTGTGGAAATGAAGAGATGGTTATTATTTTGATTGGCGGAAACATTTGAACATTCACTTTTAAGATCGCGGATTTTTTGTTCCTTTGTAATTTCATAATAGGTGCTCATATTTATCTATTCAGAGACATCAACTAGTTTAACGTTTATAAAAGAAACGGACGCATAAGTAATCATTCAATGAATATTCTCTGATAGAAATATTGAATAATTATATGAATTGTGATTTCTCTATCAACTGATAATACAAGGTTCATTATTGAATAATTTGATGCTGAATAATAATAGAATATTTCATGTGCGTTCAACATAAAATAAAGGTATTGGTTCCATAATATGGGTACTATATATATTTTGAAGAAATGTTTCTTTCGAAAAAAACTGAAATCGTAACAAAGAGAACCCTGGGTATCACTCCCATGTGCAAGCCCTGAAATACGGCACCTAGCAATACTGGAGGTGAAAAATCAAGTGTAGGCCAACGTAAACAGGGATCAAGGTGTGGCGCCCACACGACACGCATGAGTGTCACCCTCTCTGTTACCAGGCAACACTAGGTGGTAGATGACTTTCATCAACTAGTGCAATACCATAACTTTGCTTATTGCAGGCTTGAAGTAGTGGAACCCATGTTTGGTCTCCAGAGCAAAGCTCTGGGGACTAAATATGGGTTCCCCCCTCCAACTCTTCCATCATGCAATATGATTGATGCCTTTTGAGGTTATGATGGACATCATGGCGAGATCGAATCTTCCTTACATTTCGAGGGTACAGCTCTGAACGATGTTCACAGGCCGCTAGAGGTCCACCGGAACGAACCTAGTAGTAACTTCAGGAGGTTTCCGGATTACTTAGTGTATAATCTCGCTGCCTCTACTCTGTCAGATACTAACTGAAGGGTTATTGTTGCAGCGGAGTTTTTAGGAGCATCACCGACTAAGGCCATATTGCTCTATGTGTGCTGTCTGTAAATTGCGTGTGTTCTGTGGTCAATTTCTGTTTGCTGGACGACGTCTGCGCGGGTAGCAGAGTGGTAACGTCACTGTCCTCCCCACACCTGGTGGAAAAGGCCAGGGTTCGAATCCCGTCCATGACGCGAGGAATTTTAATTGGCTTTTTTCACTCCTTGGCTGAGTTAGTCGGTCTTAGATAGAAAGGTTTAGGCGTAGATAGAAAAGTTTTTATCCCCAATAACTGGGGATTTTTCGTCCAGCAAAACAGGCAAAACGACCAGAGAACTCGCACAATTTACAGACACAATAAATACATGGATAGATGTATTCATTTACGAGTGACCCTAATATCATAATTTGGTTTTTTGTTTGCTGGACGAAAAACTCGATTTTCCGTGAGAAATAAAATGCTACCCTATGCTTAACTTCGATGGCACTCTGATTTCTAGGCAAGGTCTTATATCTCTATTGGTGATAACCCTGCCTTCTAATCTCTCTTGGCACAACCACAATACAAATATCTCTTCCTCTGCATCTATAAAATTGTGTTTATTCTTTCGCTTTCTGCGTTAATTTTCTTCCAAACACCTGTTCACTCTGTACAAATCGCAAATCCGTCCTATCTCAGTATGCACCGACAAATCAGGGCTCGCTGATGCACACCCCCTAGCTCCTGACGCACTGCCCAAAGTGCCACGTATGTCTTCTGTCTCATCCTGACAAAGTGAGACCTAGGTCTGTGTGGGGAGTCACCTTTTGCATCTTTTCTCCGTTAACGAAAATATGAATATCATTCTTAATTCTCTTTTTGGTTATCAGTAGTTGAGCAGATTTGATAGGGTTCAGATGCAACTCAATTGTGGCTAGATAGTTTTCCAATTTCATTATCTGTGTGGAGGCTTGTTGGTTGATATCAAGAATCTGATGTGGATAATCTGAACTCACGTAGAACTTCAGATCGTCTGAATAAGATACAAAGTTAGAATTACGTGTTAGGAATGGTTCCAAAACTGGTGAGAAGAGGATAATTGAAAGCACACTCCCCTGAGGGATGCTACTTGTGATGGACAGATGGCAAGTAGAATTGACTTCAAGGTTTGTTGTAAGGTATAAGCCAGACCGAAGTAGTGCTTCAGTATAGTAAAAAGAGCTGGAACGTGTATTCTATCATATGCCGATTTAATGTCTAGGATAATCACCATCCTTCCTACATGAAGTGGAAAACGCCCGAGGTCGAATCCCCTAAATGATGCGAGGAAATTCTATGGGCTTATTTTCTCTCCGTCTCAGAGTCGCTGTCATGCATTGATAGCAAGATTTTTCTGGGTTTCATCCAGCAAAACAGGCAAACTAAGGAGAGAACACAAGCAGTTTATGAACATATTATACATGGCAGATATGTTAGTTCTTGGGTGGTCTTAATATGGCAGTTTTATACACTCAAACCCAATTTGGGAGTACTGAAACACCAACCTTAGGTTGTTTCAGTTCCTCGAATGAGAACCTTTCATCTGTGAACTACGAACATTTTTAGTCCGACTAGGTTAAACTATCCTTTCGAAAACCAGGGTGTTAGGTCGAGCAATAGGATCAAATATCTCATGATACAAAAATTTACAGGCAAAATGCTTTGTGGTTGTGGGAAAACTTCTAACATTATTGCTTTCAGTCTATATCTGATTCCTTAATAGAAAATACTGAAGAATGTATTCTCATGCATCTTAATTTTTTTGGAATTGATTATTTGCATTATAGTGGAAAAGTTTGTATACAATAATCTATTAATCAATATAAAGGCCAAAGGGAAAATATATTTTTTCTTTTCATTTCTAGGATTTGTAACATTAAAAACGAGAAAGTCATTGCTCCAACAACAGGATTGCCACATTTCTGTATATCATTGAACAGACCTACTCCAAACGAAAGCATTAGCAGGATGAGTTCAAAAGATGGTAAGGTCTCTGTCTCTCTAATGCTTCTGGCTAATTCTTACAGCAAAGTATGACCATTTTATTAAGACATTTCAGCTAGATCCTGGAGAAAACTGAACGCGCATTATGGCCCTTTTGCCGTAAGCCTAAAAAAGAAAAAACTAAACGACAAAAATAGCAAGACTACTTCCATAATTCCAAACATTATTGTTATTTTAGGAACATCAACGATTAAGGCAATATTGTAGGATTTTAGGAACATCAACGATTATGACAATATTGCTCCGCGTCTAGTGTCTGTAAATTTCTTGTGTTCTGGTCGATTTTCTCTTTTCTAGATGAAAACCCGGACTTTCCGGGGAAAAATCCATGTTATCTTCGCCTAAGCCTGATTAACTCAGCTACGCTGTGAAATAGGCCCATAGAATTTCTCTAATCATCAAAGGGACACGAACTCAAGTCTTTTCCACTCGCTGTGGGAAGGATGGCGATCCCACCAACTGTGCTACCCACGAGGGATATAAATATTGTAATTTTTATCTAAATCAAGGAAACTAGTCTATATCTTTCCTTTGGTTGTATTTAATATTTAAATTTACAAAGGATTATCAGTTTATCCTGCAACGCAGTAGTCAATGATGGCGTGAACATGATTATTCTCTTAGCTCCTGAACGGTGCGCACAAATTTTGCTGAGCTATTCATAAACTGGGTTTTTAAGTACACTTCTATTTAAAAACTGGTACTTAAAAACGGCGTGTTTTTGTACATTAATGCACAATTTTACATTAGCATGCGGTATTTTAAGATATATGATTATATCGTATTCATCATTGCATTACATATAATTATTATTTTAATGAAAAGAAAAGTTAATTCTCAAAAATGTTTTTATTAAACCGAAATGCTACACAAAATGCTAATTTCTTTGATGTTTATCAGTCCTTCTCCAGCATGCAGCAATAGTCATCCATTATGTTGACATTCCACCTCCCATGGTGCTTCATCTTCATGTCTTTAATGTCCGGATGAGACCTCTCACTCTGTTAGTATTAGTATTAGTATTAGTATTAGTAACGGCCGCATGGTGCAAGAAAGCCTATGGCTTATGCTGCACCAGCCAAAAAAAAAAAAAAAAAAAAAATCCGAACAAAACAATAATAAAAACAAAAAATAAATAAATAAATAACTAAATAATAATAATTAATAAATAAAAAAAAAATAAAATAAAAAATAAATAAAAAGGAAATTAAACCTATCATCCTATGCGCTTCCCTTACCCGAAAGTACTATCCAGATGACCTTTGAATTTCCCCAAACTGTCGGCCTCTACCACCCATGAAGGCAACTTATTCCAATAATTTATAACTCGCTGGCTAAAATAAAACTTCCTGCAGTCCAATCTAAACATTTCCCCCCGTAACTTGAATTTATGTACCCTAGTTCTAGCATCATTTATAATCTTGAAAATTTTGTCCTCATTCATTTTACTGATGCCTCTCAGAGCCTTAAACACCTCAATCAAATCTCCTCTAAGGTGTCTAGTTTCCAGACTCTGCAACCCACATATTCGAAGTCTTTCTTCATAAGGACGCCCTTTTGCCGATCTCACCAGGCGAGTTACCCTTCTTTGCACCCTTTCAAGAAGCTCGATGTCTTTCTTCAGGTGCGGTCTCCATACTTGAACACAGTATTCCAAGTGTGGTCTAACATAAGCCTTATATAATGGGATTATCACATCCCTATCTCTACTTGAAAAAGTTCGATAGATCATTGATAGGACACCATGGGCCTTCCTTGCAACCTTTTTACAATGCTCAGAGAATTTCATGTCTGACCGTATCGTAACACCCAAGTCCCTTTCTTCCAGTACTGGGTTTAGTTGAACTCCACCAAGTGAATAGGTTTTTTTGGGATTACTGTTTCCCAGGTGTAATACCTTACACTTTGTTGGATTAAAGCACAGCTGCCATTTTTCTGACCATTCCTGAAGTCTATCTAGGTCTCTCTGAAGAAGCTCAGCTTGACAGTGATCATTAACTACTCTCCCAATTTTAACATCATCTGCAAATTTAGACATCACGCCCTCTATCCCTTCATCAATGTCGTTTATGAAAATTAAAAACAACAGTGGTCCTAATACTGATCCTTGGGGAACCCCACTTCTTACATCAACCCAATCTGAGGAATAGCCATTTATCACAACCCTCTGCCTCCTGCCCTGAAGCCATCCTTCTATCCATCTAAGGATTTTCCCAGTGATTCCAACCTGTTCCAGCTTATAAAGCAACCGCTCATGTGGGACTGAGTCAAAAGCTTTGCTGAAATCTAAATAAACAATGTCGAAATTATTCCCTAAATCCAGCTCGTGAGTGACCCTTTCGAAATAGCGAACCAGATTTGTTAAACATGATTTTCCCTTTACAAAACCATGCTGAGTATCCTTGAGAATTTCAATTCGATCCAAATGATCCTGAATTCCACCCTTGATCATTGCCTCCATGATTTTCCCTACTACTGAAGTCAGACTGACAGGTCGATAATTTCCAACTTCACTTTTAGAGCCACCCTTATGTATGGGAGATACATTTGCACTTTTCCAATCCAAGGGAATCTCCCCAGAGTCTAGTGATGCTCGCATAATTAGCCTCAATGGTTCAATGCACTCGCTTGCCGCCTCTCTTAAGATTATAGGGTATATTCCATCAACTCCAGGAGCTTTACTGGTCTGTAGGCTCGAAAGTTTTTTCATTAAATAATCTTGCGAAATTTCAATATCATTAATTACATATTTTTTAACTTCGCTCCCACAATTTCCCATTGCCACAAAAGGCTTTTCATTTGTAAATATCGATGCAAAATAACTGTTGGGTTCATCTGCAACGGCAGCTGGTGTATTTATTACTATCCCCTTTCCCTTACATAAAGGTCCGATCTGGTTTGTCCTGCTCTTCTTGGCATTTATATATGTGAAGAATTCTTTATCCCCCCTCTTTGCTCTGTTTGCTAGTGATTTCTCATAAACTGCCTTTGCCTGTCGAACCTTTTCTGTGGCTCTATTACACATCACCTTGTAGCTGTTATAGGCTTCAGTACTTTTTATTGTTCTGTAACCTTTCCATGCCACCTTTTTCTGCTCAAGTAATGCGGCAACTTCACTATTCATCCAACTTGGAACCCTCCTCGTGGAGTATTTTTTTAATGGTAAATACGCATTCAAGGCTTCTGTGATTAATGTTTTCAAAGCATACCACAGTTCAATTGTATTCATTCTCTGTGCGATATCTACCCAGTTAATAGAGGCCATGTAGTACCTTAAGGCATCGTAATTTCCTTTTCTGAAATTAAAACCCATTCCTTTGCCTTTTCCTGCTGCTTCCTCTCTCGTCATCATCCACCGTAGAACTCCGTGATCACTTCCTGCTACTGGTTCCTTTACTGTCAGCCCTGTTATGTCATCTGATTCATGGGTGATGATGAGGTCTAGGATATTCTTTTCTCTAGTACTTTCCCTGACATGTTGATACAAATAACAGTCATCTAGTTGATTTAAAAATTGTTCCCCATGTCGAGTTTCCTTCCCATTTACTCCAATCAATTAGAGGCAAATTGAAATCACCCATAATAAGGCATTGACGCTTACTTGCCCATTCCATTTGCATGTAGAGGCTTTTGTCATAATCTTCACAATCACCTGGTCTGTAGATTACTCCTACTCGCATTATACCTTTGTTTCCAACTATCTCACACCATACAGACTCTATACTAGCATGTGAAACGTCTGAATCCGGGAAAGCTATCGTCGCACTCAGGCTGCTTCTGATAAGAAGCATTACCCCACCACCCCTTCTATCTAACCTATCCTTCCTAAATACATTATACAAGCCGTACTGAAACTCATCATCCCCAATTTCCGGGTGGCACCACGTCTCTGTAAGCCCCATTATGTCCGCGTTACTTGTTTTAACCAGCAGTTCGAATTCGCTCATTTTATTGACGACACTTCTAACGTTACTGTATAAACAATTAAGATTTACTGTTCTTGTATATTTAACAACCCTAACACAACCCTTGAAGTTTTTTAGGCTCTCTTCCCTGATATTAGCTACCCGCGCACGTGAAACATCTTTGCCCCCAGAACATCTAGATAATACGTCCAGTTGGGGTAACAGATAAGAACTCTTAAGGTATGTGCAAGAGTTACATTGACCAATATTATCAGATTTCTCCTGTTCTTCACTAATAGTTTCTGGATTTTCTGGGAAATAGTCAATGTCTTGAAGCTCATGTAGCCTTGCATCTTGAAGTTTGCCAATATATTTTTAACATAATTACTGTATTCTGGATATTTTTTGCTCTCTAAGAGGTTCTCAACGACAAACGTGAAGCTAATCCGTGCCTGTTTTTCTCTTTTATTATAGTTCCTCAAAATATCGTTCCCTCATCAGTTTCCGCATTTGAGGTCAAACAAAAATACCTTGTTTTCGCTTCTCTTCAGTAATAGATGGGAAGTTAGTATAAAGGAATTTCAAGCAGGGATTTTCACAAACTGTTTCATCAAACCCACTTTGATTGGAGGTCCACCAGTGGTTTGCGAATTATGTTCTTGATCTTGGTAACAAACTGCCCCTTTTTGGACAGACCTCGACATCCCAGTGCTTGATCCTTGCCTGATTGCCCTTGAGGATAACACAGTTGGTTCGCCGTCCTCCCAACACCCGATGGAAAAAAATTGAGTTCAAATCCGTCGAGGAAGGAAACAAGGATTTTTATGGGCCTTTTTCACAACGTGGCTGAGTTAGTCGGTCTCAGGTGAGTGTAGCATGCGTTTTCTCCTGGAAACTCCGATTTTTCCTCTAAAAAACAGAAAATGGAACTCAGAACCCACCCAATTTACAGATAATATACACGGAGTATAATATGGTCTTAGTCCTGATGCTTCTAAAACTCTACTACAACAACAACCTTGATCGACTCTCCCAATTACAAAAAAGAAAGGCATTTTTATGTAACCAGAATGCTGTCCCAGTAGCTTGTCTATCAGTCTAAAGTCAGCACAGACCAATCAACCATGTTCTTCATATACATAGTTTTCAACAATTTCTTCAAGTTCTCACATGTTTCTCTCAAATGCACAGAGTGAGCTTCCGGAATTGACCCATATTTTTGTCCGTTGTGAAGCAAGGATACTCTTTCATGCGTCACTAAAAAGAGTCCACTGTGGAGGATTGTAACTTATTCTTAAATAGTTCATTAAGTCGTTTATATTACTGCAATAAAAGAAACCAGAATCTCCTAAGAAAAGTAGAGGACTAGTCCAGGTTCTCTGTGTCTGTAACATGAGAAAAAATTCCCGTGTGCTAAAATATACTTTGATTTAAGTCTAGAATAAATGGGTTCTGCAGATTCGTTTGGTAAATTTAAATCTCTTACCAGTTAATTGAATTGTTGCTGTGAAAACAGTTGACAGCTGGACACAATTTAAACTTAAACTTCATCTTTAGAAGCTTCACTTTCAGCACCCTCTGCTGCTACATTCTCCAATATAAATACAGGGCATGGAGTCGGCAGATTATCCTAACCTGCTATTAGAGTACCCAAAGCCCGTTTTACTCTTTACATTGTATCCCTCTACATTAACTAAGCAAAATCACATAGCAGTTTTTAGGCTCCAGCCAAATCGTGGGAACTGCAAATGGCATAACTTTCTTTTAACCGTTTTTCTACAATCTCAATGCTTCAACATAAGTTTCCCTCGTGGTTAACACAGTTGGTAGATCGCCCTTCTCCTCCCCACACCATGTGGAAAAGAAATGAGTTCGGGTTCCATCGATAATGTGAGGAATGTTAAAGGGTCTTTTCACAACCTGGGTTAGTCAGTCTCAGGCGAGGGTAGTATGGATTTTTCTCCAAAACTCGGGTTTTTCTTCGATCACCAGCACTGACGACTTAAAGCGATGTATTGATCATGTCGTTTTAAATTTCGTTTGAAGAACATTCAAATTTTATTGTTTCTGAACTCTTATTTGTTCAAGTAAGTTCTGCTGTACCTTTCTGACACACAGATTATAACTATTATTTGTTTTAATTTAAACAATTAATTTTTTTGAGACAAACATCCGTGCACACTTGAGAAGCATTTCGATTCGAATAACGGTTGAATGATGTCAAAAATTCAAAACGTGAGAAGCCAACTTAAAAACAAAATGCTTTCTTCTCTGAAGTATCCACACCATACCCTCAGCGAGTTTTTCTAAATGCTACCAATTCACACTCAAAAGACATCACACCCACCTAATGTTAGCTGCTCAACTCTTCTCGGTAAAATCCCAAACTGTGATCTATATATAAATTATGCTTAAAATCTTTAATTAAAAAATCATAAATCAGTTTAAGTGCGCATTTCTATAATTATGATTTCGTGTACGCTGAGAATAAATAAAAATATTTTTGTAATGCTTTTAAATTTCTGTTTTTGTTGCAGCATTAATTTTAGCAATTATGGAACCAGAAGGAGCAATGTACAATTATAAGATGGCTGCTAATGCTCATCTTTTTCTGTCCATCCACACTCCTCTTTCTCACTCGAATCCTTTCTTAGACGGAGTCGGTCTTTTGAATTACAATTATTTCAAAGTGTTCCTAAAGAAGGTAAGGCACCTTAATTTAGAAATTCAAAAATAAATTATAGAATAATTGAATACGTAAAAAGATAAAAGCAAATTTCCATGAATTATATTAAACGAGTTCAAGACATGAGTTAAGCAAAAAAAATATTTTCATCAATTCCATAAATCATCGACAGTTGGTTAAATCACCTAACACTCGGTGGAAAAGACCTGAGTTCGAGTCTCACCAATGAAAAGAAGTATATTTTAGGCCTAAGTTGCTGATGCTCAATATTGCAATCAGAAGTTTTCTTTGCGGGCAATATACATTGCGAAAAGGTCTTTCAATATGAAATGACAGAATTCATACATCAGTGAAACCCTAAATTGCCATTCTATTCATAGAGTGGGCCATTCTATTTATTTATATGCCATTATCACATCCATACTAGATTAAATCCAAAAGATGTAATTAACAACTCTTAGGTAACCGTTAGTTTTTCACTACCACATTAAAGTTGACCATAACTGTGCCAATAATAAAAAAATGTTTCAATCTTTTAAGATGGAAAAGATCTTCCTGCCTTTCCCTTATCGTACCAATTGTGTTAACTATCCACTGAAGATTCTTATCAATGGGAAAAATCCGGAATCAAGACAGGTACTATTTTCTCTACAAATAATGGATTATATATCATAATGATTAGAAATTTCCTCTATTGTTTATAGCTTATTATTATTAAATAATAATAAATATAATCGGAAATAAATGTTGTATTATTATCATTAAAACTTTTCTCTTTTTATGGGATTTTTTTCGCCTCGCAACGGGTACTGGTAACAAGTGCATGGAATGGGTTCTTGCGTTCGGTTCCCATTATTACTGTTTGGATGAGGAATTCTCTTGCTGTCCTACGAATGTTCATCGCAGCTTTCTGAAAACACATGCTGTTAGTCTTCTCCAGAAGACCTATTGCTGATGGTTCTTATAGAAGAATTTTGGGACTCTGCCAGCGGTACCAATGAGCCATGATCATGATGGTCTCGCTTGTTTCATATGCCATATTTATTTGATTTCCTGTCTTAGGTTTGAGTTCTTCTTTATCAGTTCCTCGTTGCTGGCTACTTTTTTTCGACGTTGGTCAGGTAGGTAGCCATTTCCTTATTCTCGACAAGGGTTATGTCCGGTCTAGTGTGAGGGATTATCTTGTCCGTTATTATGGCGCGTTCACGGTACAACTTATGGGCTGGGAACTCTAATACGGCCTGGTGTTCTTGCTTGTAATACGGTACACCTTCTTTGATCAATTGTTATTTCCTTGCTAGCTTTGGATGTATTATCCTGAATATTTGAACCTGTTTACAAGTGCATTCCTTCTAGGTTTTCATCCTGCATCCCGCGGAGATTTGCTAGGTGGCATCGTCGACATGTGTCATATGTCTCTGCCGGCCCCTTGATGATGTATTTTCTCTAGTTCCTGCTGTTGATTACCTGATTTTGAATGGCAATCATGATTCCTTCGGTCTCGAGGAAGCGAGCCCCACTCATGAGCCATGCATTGCAAGCAATTATATCTACATGAAGAAGAAGAAGAAGAAGAACTCTTTATTGCATACAGAACGCACATGTCATACAAAATACCCTTCACGGCTATAAGCCAGGGGTTTACAGTAAAGGCTAATACAAGGTTACAAAGTCTAATACAAGGTTACAAAGGCTAATACAATATTACAGTAAAGGCTAATACAATGTAATAAACAGGGATGAGATAGGAGAAAAAATAATATTATTACTAATTATACAAGTGTTGGAAAGCAAATGAAAAATTTACATATGAACATATATACACAGCAGCATGTTATCATGTTAAATTATTCTCCAGGGAGCAGTCCTTTTACAGTGCTGGAGTCATCTGACCAGGAGCAGAAAGTTGGAACAATACATGGTCTTGTAAGAGGTCACTGCAGTGTTTACCGTTGCCGTAGAGTGCCATCTTTGCCACCCTTTCTAGCTTCGTTTATTCTGTTTGTGCGGCAGGGGTCTCCTCGCTTAAGTTGTGTAGGGTACGCCGTTGATCTATCTTCCTTATGCCCCAAAGTGGCTCTCTTTTCTTTTGGAAGTAATCAGTCACGCCCGCTATCGCTTTCTTCAGTTGCTCGATGAGGTCTACCAGGCTTCTTCTTCTTTTCTTTCTGCACTATGGACACTCTGGTCCTTGAGGTTGTCACAGACATTCTCTCAGATATGCCACACAAGTTGTACTTGCTACTTGGGAGTCTAAAACGATGATGGAACTGATATTCGGGTGACACTCAAGTCAAGTGGACCCAATTTTGGCGACGTCCGGACGGTCTGTGACAGCCAAATCCTCTGCTTGCACCTTCACGATGGTGGGACTGTTTGTAATCCTGGTTTGTAATCCTGGGTTTGTAATGCACACGGTGGTTAACCACCCAGGTGTGAACCAACGTAAGCAGAGATCGAGGTGTGGCCCCACACCACACCACATGGAGGAATGCCGCCCCCTTTGTGTTACCAGGCAGTACTAGGTGGTAAATGACTCTCATCAACCGAAGCAATACCACCACTTTGCTTATTGGAGGCTTGAAGTGGTGGAACCCATGATTAGTCTCCAGAGCTAAGTTCGGGTCAACCCTTCCCCATCTCTTCCAGCATTCAGTATGATTGATGACTTTTGAGGTTATGATGAACGTCGTGGCGAGATCCAATATTCCTTACATTTCGAGGGTACATCTCTAAAACGGTGTTGGCAGGCCGGCCACTAGTTAGTTGACCGGACCGAACCTATTGGTAACATCAGCTAGTGTATAATATGCTGCTTGATTAGACCGGAGTTTGAGTCCGTGACAACCAAATACGGAGGATGCGGAAAGTCCAGGGAATAACCAACACATTTCCCCGGAGCAATATGGCCTTAGTTGCTAATGCTCCTAAAAACCAAATAACAAACAAACAAACTAGTGTATAATCTTGCTACCTCTACTCTTCCAGATAGTGACTGGAGGGAGTCCGAGTAGTGTGTATGCGGGGACATTGACGAGGCAACGTTATGACAAGGATCTGGGTATATTTTTACCACATGTACGCCATATCCAAAAATTTCATTACTTCATACAGCATGTCCCACCACGTTTTCTTACTATTGAATACACCATGAATTGTCAAACTAAAAGAGCAATCTTATTTGCGAAAATATTAAACCTCCCAAACATTTCCTAATTAATTTCACAAATATACGTGGTCTCAATTCTAATCTCAACGATGTCCATTTCCACTTGCAGTCTGCCAAACCCCATGTACTTTTTCTGACAGAATCTCAGTTATCGGTTGATTCAACGACCGCTCGTCTCAGTTGTGCAAATTATTCGCTGTATGATTCCTTTTGCCTCAAAGGTGGTACTTCTGCATATGTCCGTTCCGAATATTCCCTGTTAGAGAATTGGTAATTTGGAATCTCCTCTAGCTTAAGATCTCTCTACCTCATTCTGTCAAATTCATCTGTTGTCCCTACCGTTCTCCCAACTCCACTAATCACTTGGAGCTCTTTGACTTTCTCTTTGCAACTTGACTTTCTCCAGTCCAACTTTCTTAGCAGTGAGGTAATTTTCCTTGGTGATTTAAATGTTCACAACTCCAGCTGGCTTCCATTTTATAGTCACACCGACCCAGCTAGTCGAGATGCTGAAGCTTTTGCAATTTCTAATGACCTTGCACAGATTGTTCAATTACCTACAAGAATACCGGACAATCCTAAACATACAGCCAACACACTTGATCTTTTTCTCACAAACAACCCCTCTAAGTACACGCTCGAAGGGAGAGGTTCTTTAGGCACCTCAGATCACAACTTTGTTATTGTCTCTTCTCCTTGGAGCCTTTATCTCATGGCTATTTCCAACTTCGTTTACTCTGTTTCCAATGTTCTGCTTTGCGTTGAGCAGGCTTCTGAGTCTCTGACGGTTTCCTTGGTCAATAAGGAAACCGCCAGAGACTCAAATTTTCGGTCAACTAGCTTTGATCTCATTTTGATCTAACTGCTTAGCCTGCATCATCCCCAGGTATTCGAAGATCTCTCTCTCTGTCATGGCTTAGATCTCTTTTAATTATCTGTAGCTGATACATCCGACTGACTGACTTATTTCTCATGATGCCTTCCATGGTTCCTGCATTTCTCTAGTCCAAATTCCATCCTGATATCATTTTTGAATTCTTCGGTGATCCGAAGTAACGGCTGGAGTTGTTTCTCGCTTGCCCTGTAGAGCTGATTAATGTCATCCAAATGAGGTGGAGAGCGTGAATACGTATTTCTTCCTTCTTTCTGTTCTTGAACTTTATTTTATTTTTTTAACACTTAAAAAATATATATTTTAATTTTTTTAACTTGGTGAAATGCGGATTGAGTGCTACAGAGAACCACCGTGGCTCAGGGTATCTTCCTGAAAGATTGTTCTCCTGATAGGTATCTGTCTGGTTGTAATGTTTTCTACCCTGATGGTGGTACTCCATTTCGCTATGGTCATTTTAGGAAGATTGTCACTGTCAGATTGATTTTGCAATCTGACAGTGTGGCAAGTTGCAAATTGAGTGTGGCAAGCTCTTGTAATGGTGAGTAGCGCCGGTCTTTGGAAGGTGAGAAGCTTTCTAGAATTTACCACAGTCGTGGATTTGTTGTACCAGACTCCAGAGGCATAAGTCACCGCAGGGATGAATATAGCTTTGTATAAGAGGGCAAGGGTGCGCCTCTTCAGCCCCCAGTCTTTTCTTGCCACTGTGTTTATCATCGCTGCGTACGTTTTCATTTTCGCCTGTAGAATTTTAGGTGTGGTAGAAATGTGAGGCTTCTGTCCAGGGTAATGCCCAGGTATTTTAGCTCGGTCATTAGTTTAATGGTTTTGTCCAATATTTTGATTAGCAGCGGTCTCGTTGGGGCAAGGTGCCCTTTTAGCAAGATGGATTGAGTTTTGATCGGTGATATTTGTAGACGGTGTAGCTTGGTCCAGTGTTGCAGACCAGTTAGGACATTGGTGACTGCAGTTTCCAGCTATGAGCAAGGTGACATCGTCCGCAAAGGCCTGCGCTCGGACAACCCCCAGATCCATGGACAGAAATTCATCCAGCAGTGCTTATTGTACGCTTGATCTATAAATGTGGCATCAGTGGTTAATTGCTCCTTACAGTGGTTAATTGCTCCTTGCATTC
Organism: Mastigoproctus giganteus; assembly: GCF_048544385.1. Lineage (NCBI taxonomy): Eukaryota > Metazoa > Arthropoda > Arachnida > Uropygi > Thelyphonidae > Mastigoproctus > Mastigoproctus giganteus. Next base: position 78,860,601 of record NC_143587.1, on the reverse strand, counting down.
ATTGCTCATCCGCTTCAACCGCTTCTGCTGTTCGGCCATGATGTTCTGTTACCTTCATAGTTATGCAGCTGGTCAGGATCTTGTACATCATTTAAAGACAGGTGATCGACCTGTATTTCGCTGGATTTCTTGTATCTTGGCCCTTGGCCTTCAGGTATATTATTCCTTGAGTAAGAAACTCTCTCTCTCTCTCTCTCTCTCTCTCTCTCTCTCTCTCTCTCTCTCTCTCTCTGAGTGATTTATCGTCTGGGATAACAAGTTAGGGGGTCCGCAACTACTGGTACAAGACGTTTGCCAGTTGTGGGACTTCCTGATCGGCTGTTGTACTTTTTCCGCCCGAATCTTTTATTCTGTCATCTCCTATACGCCCTTGGTTTTCTTCCGTTCTAGTTGTATCCAGGAAGCTCAGCTGTTATGTTTTACTTCACTGCTTAATGTGTTGCCCCAGAACTCCTCGATCGTCTTGTGCTTCGGTAGTCCGATTCCGTCTTCCCCGACTTCATTGATGGGATTCGAGGGGTATGCTAAGGTAAAATATGAAATATCTTGTGAAATGAGGTTGCTAGATAAAACAGGTTGCACATTCGAAATCCGTATTAAAACTACGCTAACTCGATTATTATTTTTATTCAGCGCAATTAAACAGGCGATTCCTGCAAACCATCATCCAGTAATAAGGTGTCTGCAAAAAACAGTACCGATGAATAACAGATATTTCTTCAGTTTCGTCACTTTAGTCCCTTTAATTTACAGTTACTTTCAGTTGAAAAAATTGTATAAATTCTGTATTAAAAGTAATTTTATTTCCTCTTGAAGGATTGCCTAGAAGCATGTAAGAAAGAAGCTATGGATGCGAAATTTAACTGTACTCCCATAAATAAATATTATCCAGAGTGCACCGGTAAGTAATAGACCTATTTATTATGAGATTCTCTTCAGATATCTGACAAATTCTGTTTAATTCTGTAATACAAAGTTTGATTCAGTGCTGAACGGTACTGTGCTACAGTGCTTAGACATACCAATACAGAGTAGCATCTTGATGCTTATCCTTGCAGTAAATTCCTAGGGACGGAATGCAACCCAATCAGTAAAAAACTCTTCTTCTTCTTCTTCTTCTTCCACAAGGGAATTTTAGTACTTTTTAACGATAATGAGATCATCGATGTTTTAGCTTTGCTTACCAACTGAAACCGTTTCAATCATTCATGGTTGAAACGGTTTCGTTAAAATTTTCGGTATCAGAGAACCAATTAGGATGCTGATGATTATTTAGACACTCCCTTCCATAAGAAAATTTAGAAAACTTTAAACAATTCTAACTGAAAAATATTAAGTAAACGCATATCATAAAATTCTTGAAGGTGTGATATATTGCGTCTCTGTTTTCGAATTTTTGTTCTCTAGTCCTAATAGGTTTACAGAAAGGAGAAAATGAATAATAACCCGATTTTTGTAATTAATTTTGAGACATCGCGTCCAATTATTATTACACAGATTTAGTACAGACAATTTACCAAGTGAAGAATTCAATTAATTAATTGGAACGAAGGATAATTATGCACTTGACCAAAACAATTAACCAAAAAAAAAAAAATCCAACAACCAAATATTTTGGCTATATTTCGGATTTCTGCTTTTTGATCTGAAATGCAGAGTGACCATTTTGTTTCACACAAAACTATGACTACCGATGTGGGTTTGCGTGGTACAACAGGATCTCTATGGTGACATGACGGTGTTTTCAGCAACACAATTTGGTCTTCCCTGGTACACTTATAAAATTATCCTTACCATAAATCCAGGCTCGGCAACCAATTTCAACACAGAAATCCGAAACTTAGCCAATATTTGGTTTTTTGGGACTGGTTGGATCTTTTGTAATAATGTCCCTTCTTTCCTGTAAAATAATTAAATATTTCTTGTGGTAAAGTATCTTTACTAAACTAGCCTAATTTTATGATCCATTAAAGTAGGTTTTTACAGATGATTCTTGATAATGAAACTCTTGGTTGGATGGTTTTCCCTTGATTAAGTTTAAGGCCCTTGATTAAAGCCCTTGATTAATCAAGGGAAACTTTAAATTGTGGCGGAACTCAAGAATTGCTACAAGGCATCTTATGAACGTTAATACAAAATGCAGTACTCACTTAGTCTCGAAATGCTGTTTGTGCTCTGAGATTATGGTTGGCATCGATATTCATTGCATTGAATAATTACAGCTACATAACATGTGAATTGCACTTTGCCGTATTAGGATTTGAATAAATTTGCCCTAGATGTTTGAAATGAATTTTTATTCATTTCAATTACAATGTGGATTTTCTATTATTCGTTCTACAATTTAGTTATTTGTGATTTATAAAAATAAGACTCCTTGGAACTAAAAGTTTCGTGTATTTATGGATAACAATAACATTTCGCTAGGTTGGGTTGTATAGCCTCATTTAGCCGCTAATATGGCATGTACCCTTTTTGGGAGATTATGTCCTCGCAGGTAGGATCGCTTTGCAGTTATCCAACCAAGGACCTTTTTCATGCGCTGTGAGAAATGTTTGAGTGTAATTCCCGTTATAGACAATTTCAAGTGCAAGAAACGTTTAGGAATATTTCACACACAGCTAAAAGGAGTCAGTTGGTTTCCTGTGAGAGTTCCGTGGTTTTTTATTCTTTAAAACAAGAAAGCCGATCATAGAATTCATGTTTTATTGACACAGAGTATTGATTTTTCTATAGGCTTGGCTCATTGCGAAACCTTATTTTCATTAAAAATTCTAAAAAACAAGAAAAGGTATTCCAGGTGTTGATGGAAATATTTCTTAATTTCTGTTTCATATTGAGCTCAGGTCAGAAAACCCCAGAAGTACGTCACGTCATTCACCCTGAAGCAATCAGTTGTTTGTTATTGTTGTTTTACTATTTGCTCCGAGAAAAGGAAAGGGGAAATAAAGCCCGAGGAGATAATACAGCCATTGTTTTATCCTTTAAATTGAGTGTATACTGATCGCAGTTCAAAATTACTTTTTTCTGGTTATGAGAAATCTTAGATTCAGAGAAGGAATACCCAGCAAACCTCGCTTAAAGCTAAAAAAACTCGGCTACTGTATGAAATAAACTCAAAAATTCTTCTTGTCTATATAGGACTAGAACCAAGACATTTTCCGCGCAGCATGGAAGGACAATGATTATAATCGTTGAGTAGTAGTAGTAACCAAATCATCATTACGTACATGAATTTCAAATGGGTGTTTTCGCCATTAAAATCATAAGACTGTGTTTTATGACACGTTAACATGTCAGTATTGAAAGAACAGCCTTACTAAAAGATTATCTACACCATCAATTAAAACTATAAATGAAGTACGGCGGTGGCAATTGAAGGTGTAGGCCTAAAATTGTGAGGCCATTCTTGAAATTCTAGAAATCTATTCAAATGCAAAAAAGTCGGCTAATTCGTGAAAAGAGTGGATATTTAAAATTCTAATAAGCCTAATTAATTTAAAAATTTTAAATTATGATGGTGATTTCCATTCGAATTTGATTAGCTAATTTCTTCAAATCTTTCTGAAGAAATGTAAGTAGAATAGTTGAATATTAAGAACATTCTGCCAAATTTAATACGATAGGAAAAATACGTATTAATTACGTACATTGATTTTTGAAGCAAAATAACGTCTTTACTATCTTCTCTCTTGCAGATCCCTCTTTTAAACCAAAAGAACAGTTTAGTTGTGAAAAGGAGTGCAGACCTAACTGTACGTAAGTAGTAATTAGTCTAAAATGTCTTTTTAGTCTTGTTCATGCTCTTTGTCATATATGAATGAATGTAATAATTCATTGAGAAATCTTTGTTGCAGTTGAAGATATAATGCCTTTAATTTAACTTTGATATTGTTAATTTATACTTTAAAAAAGACTTCAACTTGTTTACATATCTGTCGCTTGGTATTTGTTTGTATAGTATTTTCAGGAAACTAAGATTAAGGAGTGCTGGTGTATTTTTTGTAAACTGCATTGCATCCCATAGTCCAAATGGCTGTTGGATTACCACGCTTTTGTAAGATAAACCGTGCAACTCTCTCAGAGATTGAAGGGATTATTTTGCGAGGTTTAAAAAACCCTTGGCTGTAAATGACAACTTTACCACATTGCTGTATTGACCGTGTGTTCACTCTCATGCTTATACAGATACGGCAACGTCCAAGAAATTGTTATAAACCAGAGAGAGTAGAACTGTTCAGGATATTACAGCAGACTGATGTAGTCAGTTTCATTGATAGTAATCCGAGGGCCAAAATTCAAAACAAGTAAAGCGTGCCCACTATGCCACTGCAACCACCAAAATTAATTGTTGATACAGGACGGTCTATGGAAGCCGTTCTTTGGTTGAATACCAAAGAGACCGAAGTCCATTGTTTTCATTCTAGGATAGATGGAAAGTGTGACAAGCGTTGTTAGGAGATGCTAACGCTACCTGCATGAACATGTTAACTGATTCCATTGAGTGTTCTAGGCTGTTGGTCCTTAGGTTAGATGAATGAAGCACCAAAACAACTAAGGCTATGTTGTTGTTGTTGTAGAGTTTTAGGAGCATCAGCAACTAAGGCCATATTGCCCCGTATAATACTGCCTGTAGCGTGCGTTCTGTGGTCAATTTTCTGTTTGCTGGACGAAAAACCTGAGTTTACAGGAGAAAAAGCCATGCTACCTTCGACTAAGACCGACTAACTCAGCTACGTTGTGAAAAAGACCCAAAAAAATTCCTCACGTCATCTACGGGACTCAAACTCAATCAATTTTTGTTCCGAGAAAATCCATGCGACACTCTCTTAAGACAGACTAAATCAACCATGTTGTGCAAAACATCCCATAAAAATTCTTCTCGGGATTCCAAATGAGACCTTTTCCTCTCTGTGCGGGAGGATGGTAATTATAACCGCTGTGTTAGCTGAGAGGACTATGTTGGATTGACTGTTATCGCAGATCTATCAATTGTTTCTTGAGTTGGGCTCATTGAGGGCGTCTTTACGACTTCTAAAGCAGTTCGTAATAATTCATATTTTTGAAGCCGTTCTATCCATCTTGAAGCAAAACTTAATACACACTTTTTTCTTTGAAATTATCTAATTAAAAATTAACAGCGTTATTTGTAACTAAACGCAATAGACCATGGCATAACGACGGAGTAAAAGTGCCTCAAAAATTGTATTCTGCCATCAACTAGCTGAAAAACTTCGTGTTATTCGGTGGTGGTATTTCATAAACATTCTTATAATATTTGTAGAACAGCACACTGGATTTGTAGCCTATTAAAATCTAACATTTTACAGGTTGCTGTTCTGCACTGCAATTCTGTCAATTTTCACATGTTTCTGATCGTTTTCTGGCAATTCCAGTTTTCTCTAAATATATAATAATAAAAAAAACAGTGTATTAATATTTAAATTATATTTTTCAGGACTGTCATTTATCAAATAGAGACTAAAAAAGGACTCCTTGATACTGATAAAGTAAGTTCTATTAAATGATCATCACTGCATATAATTATTTAAAAATAATTCTGTCGCTCAACTTTTCATTATTGCTAATTGAGCTAATTAATATTTTTATTTAGTAAATAAATAAATTAGCAAATAAAAAATACATGAATATAATAAAAACAAAGGGTTTTAATTTAGCGTTGAAAGGAAATTATGCAGGAAGAGACTGTTGATTGAGAAAGAGAAAGACAGAGAGACTTCTTTTCAAAAGGTAGAGAGAATTGGATGTTAGAGATTCAGTTTTTTACAATTTGGAAGGTAAGACATATTAATGATAATAAAATTTAGACGAAAGTGATTGTAAATACACACACTGCCCCCCAAAAATATGAACCTTTATTCAGTATGTAACAGCACAAGTGTGCGGCAGGGCATGAATTCTACAAGATTTGTAGTGCATTTTGGTCTAATTGTAACCATTCTTGCAGCAAAATATCCTGTAGATCAACAAAGGTGATGGAAGAAGGCTTCGTTGCCGAAGAGGTCTCTCTCAGACACATCCCACACATTCCAATACGATTGAAATCAATTGGATGTGGGGGCGAGAGGGAAAAACTAATTTCTTATATTAGGGTAAACTGGAAAGTAACTTTCAACAACCCTTGTATATTGTGTCTATAAATCGCGTGTGTTTCCTGATCGATGTCGCTGCTTTTTGCTGGATGAAAATTTCTCAGTTTTTCCAGGGGGAAAAACTTGCTATCTACGCCTTAGACCGACTAACTCAGCCACTGAATGAAAAAAGCCCTTAAATGTTCTTGGCGTCATCGACGGGATTCCAACCCGGGCCTTTTCCACCCGGTGTGCGCAGGACCGCGTGACGATACCATTATGTTACCTGCTCAGATTGGGTGGCCGGGAAGACGATGAAAATCCCTTTCATGCTCTTCGAATTCATTCTTTCACGATTCTGGCACGATGCACAATTGTATTGTCATCGATAAAGTGGCCATCACTTGTGGAATAAAAGAGTAATATTGAAAAGTAGAGTCGATCTGACACAAAATTCAGGTACTCTCTGGATGACATTACACTGGTATCAACGGGCCCAGACCGTGCTAACAAAACATTCCCCATACCATGATACCACCTCCAGATGCTTGGGATTATTTGCTGCACACTGGACTTCCTATTGGTCAGTACAGTCCTGCTTACAGCACAACTGGTTCACTCTTGAAGAATTGTTTTTCTGCCACATTAAACCTTTGAGATGAAAAACACCTGCTTGCTTTAAAGTCATTGAAAAATTTTGAGATGGATGCTTTTGAGAAACCAGTTATACAGTTTTCAAAGTCTGATAGATCACTCATTTTCTCCACTCTCGCTTTAGTTAGTGCAGTCGAGCAGTCTGTGCAGTCAACATGCTCAGTTAGGCAACACGTCACAGTTTTACTTTGCATCTATGTGCATTTATTCGCATTCATTTTCTTTTATTCTGTCTGTGATTGTCAGTATAAAAGTTTCTATTTTTTTGGACAATGTGTGTAATAAACAGGAGAAATTTTAAAACAGTCAAAAATAGAAAATGGAATGGAATGATTCGAATCGGTGAATGATAATATTTGTTCGGTGAGTTATGATTTGATTTTATAAGCAGTTATGATGATCATTATTTGTCATATCAGTGAGAAAGAGAGAGAGAGAGAGAGAGAGAGAGAACGAGAACAAGTCCTAGCTTTTTGAGACATAGTGACCAGGGATATATCCAAGGATTTTGAGGATAGTGTTGAAAAGACAGAAATGAACATGCATCTGATCTGAGTTATTTTTTCCGTTAAAACAACTAAGGCTATGAGGAGTCAAGGTCCTGTGTCTGTAAACTGAATGCAGTGTGTGATCGATCTACCTATTTTTTTTTTCTTAACGGGAAAATTCAGTTTATGCTGGTGACTGCGTAACATTAACCTGGAACCAACTAATTCGACCACAATGTGAAATAGTTCGTAAAATTGTTTCTCCTGTCTAGAGAGCCATAAAACCCACGCGTCGTTTTCCCCTCGAATGAGATCATAAACAATGTGTTACCCAATAAGACGTTTTCACATTAAATCAATCACTTCTCTTTGTAAGGAGGAATAACATGCAATGAACACGGAAACAACGATACAAATCCATCAGACTTAAAGGCATTTGAGTTTTTGTGGGTGATTAAATGGAGAGAAGAATCACAAGTTCTGTTTAGAATATACACGATCAAAATTTCTCGTATTTAGTTATATGCAGTAGAGAGGTCCCAAATGATTTTAAATAAAACCTCAAAGACTAGTAGGTGACTGTTGTGTTGTTGGTATAATCAGTTTCTGCAACACTGGGAGAAAACCTCAAACAATTTGTCATATAATTACAGTTCTCAAATAAAAGATGGCTTTATAAATAAAGTATTTTGATTAAAAACTTGTTGAAAACGCTAACAGTTTAATACAGTAGCTTGGTCATAGCCCATCTAAAAATTCCGATTTCGAATATTAATGAAAATCACTTCTCGTAATGGACCCTTGAGTGATGCCCGTTTCCTTTTGCGTGTGGCAGAGGAGGTGGGGAAACCGCACCTCGAATTACTGTGCAAAACGAGTGTTTGAATAATTTCTGGTAGAGTCCGGCGTAGTCTGAGAAAACATGAAGGTTAACAGAAAAACTAATCAGTTAAATAACAACTAAGCCCAACAGTGTAACCAAAGAGGCATTTTAGAAGGAAAATTCGAAGTATCTAATCATGTATGGTATTGCAGCTGACAACCGAACCGGATTCCATTTCTGTCAGCAAAAACAAGAAGTTACGGTTATAGTTGGATCAAAAACTCCAAAACCTGACCAGTGGAGGGTTGAAAAAGGATTGCTTAATCTAATGAATCCAAGTACCCATTCCCGTTTCACCCACCATTCACTCCAAAATTTTGTCTGGTTCAGCCTTGAATTTATTTAAACTCTCAACTTCCACAACGACGGATGGAAGTTTGTTCCAGCAATCAACCACCCGCTGGCTAAAGGCAAACTTCCGCACATCTATCCTACAACTGTCTTTTCTCAATTGGAATTTATTCTCTCTCAGGTGAGCAATCTGAGCAAGAGGAAGAATCCCATCAGCATTGAATTTGTTCAAACTATTCAAGGTTCAAACCATCTGATAAACCTCAATCAGATCTCCTCGCAGGTACCTAGTCTCCAGACGCTGCAATTTGTAGAAATTAAGCCTATCTTGGTAACAGCAACCTTTGTTCTACTCACTAATCTCGTTGCCCTTCTCTGTACTTGTTCTAGTAGCTCAACAGCTTTCCTAAAATGAGGCCTCCAGACCTGTACACAGTACTCTAGGTGTGACCTGACAATTGCCTGGTATAATGGGATAATCACCTTCCTGCCCCTGCTAGCAAAATTCCTATATATCATTGGCAAGACCCCATGAGCTATTCTTACATCCTGTCTGCATTGCTCAGAAAGGTTAGCCAAGGTTAGGGAACCTAACGTAAACGTAATCCAACCTTGTTTCCGACTAGGTGCATCTCTTCACTGTTGCAGGGTATCCATTTGCGAATGAATTTTCCAAAAGGTAAATACGTGAAGTTACATGGGCAGTAACGTACAGAAGTGGTGTCACAAACATTAGAGTGAGATTAGCCAACTGCAGTGACCTCTCCACTCAAGACATATCAATCCAAACTGAGTATTTGTGGGATGATGCAGGATTACGTCTTCGTCTGCTGACCCATTTGCAACTGTGTGACGATGTTGACTTAACGTGCACTAAAATTCCTATGTGACGCTTTCGACACCACTTTGAATCTATTCCGCTACGAATTCGGACTTATCTGAAGGTTATAGGTCTTCTCGCTGTTAGCTGTTACTTTTGAATTCGAAATTACTCTATCTTTAGCTTTATGCAAAGAAGATTCGCTCTCTTGTTTATGGATCAAATTTCTTTAAACGTTTCTACAGTTTGTATAATGTGATGATGTAGATGCACTGGATTATTTTTACGATTGATGTTCCCTAAACTGACACTTTTAGAATAAAAATTAAAAGTCTGTTGTCATGACTTCGAAAGTTGAACCGAAATGGCCATGTACAGTGAATTAATGACTCTCATAGAACCTGATAATCCATGTAAATCCATCATGATAATACATGATGGATTTTCTATGAAGTCCTTCAGAGGCAAGCAAATTTCAGATGGATTCTTTTTTTAATATGTCTTATATTGCTTTGGGAAACTCACGCAGTGGACAATTGAAAAATATCCAGTTAAGTGGCACATTATATGCATGAAATTGAATTGTAAATTTCTAATAAATGCCATTTTTTTAAATTCCAGCTTAACTGCTCATACTACAGCTCTGTCGACGACAGCAGACCGAGGTAATTATGCAATCAAATTATTTTTATTGTACAGTTAAAATATGTAAATATTTGATTCTATAAAATTAGTGTATAACGCATTTATACAATTATTTAAATTATAATTTCCAGAATAATGTAAACACGAAATCACCAGGTACGTAAACATGGAAAGTGGAATTGAATATAATATAATAAGGGATGCAACTGAACCATCAGGTTGTAACAGAGTTTGGATTATTGATGAACATAAGTTGCGGCCAATAGCTTTGTGAAGAGACCAAAATGCTCGAGTGACATTCAGACAAGGAGCAAGTATTGATTAGTAGCTGTTTTACATTTGTTAGCAGCTTTAGTACAGATAGAAAATGAAGCTGGAAATTAGATATAAGCCAATCTTGAATGCTACATTCTTATCCTAAACAGTCTTGGAACATTTCTTGGAAAGCCAATGCTTTAAAAGAGACGATATTTCAGGATGTAATGAGAATGAAGGATTTCATTCCTGCAAGAATACTTTCACTGACACTACCTGAGCAGACATTGGCATCAGAAGATTTAAAATATCCAACTAACCAAAGAAAGGAGGAAAAGAAATCACGCATATCATCACATTTTTGTATTTCTCTAATGCCAAACGATGTGGAGCTCAATATCAGCTAGGTACCACAGATCACTAATTTATGATCTGTGGTTCCAGAGGACCAAGGATATTTACTGGATATTTTGTCTGGTTGTTGGTGACGAAAAGATTAAGGGTGTTGAGTGTGTGATAAGGGCTATCTTGTGTTCCGGTTGGTAAACAAAAGACTTGTAAATGGTTTTTAGTAATTTCATAGGCCTCAGCATCTCGAGTATCTGGGTCCGTTTAACTGGAAAACTGATACCATCTGGAGTTGTGAACATTAGAATCATCTAGAAAAATCACCTTAAGGAAAGTTAGATTTGAGAAAGTTGAGTCAAAGAAACTAAATAAAAGAGTTCCGAATGAATTGCAGAATTGGGAGAACAATACACTCCACACATGAATTTGACAAAATGAAATGAAGAGGTTTGCAGTTTGAGATCATACAAAATAACTAACCAGGACCGGTGACAATAATTTGCAGGGTTAATTTTATTAACAAAAACCCAGTCTCGTTTCATACTGTTTCTTTTTTGATAAAAGTTGAGTTCTCGTTAATATTTTCCATTTTAGCTGCTAGATGTAATTTTAAACTTAAAAAATGGATTTTATAAACAAAAATGCTTTTTTTTTTAATGTATTGGAACGAGTTTTCAATCAAGGAATAATAGGATCTGATTATAACTGACACGAAAATACATGCTGGATAAGGCTCTTTGATAATAAATTGTGCGAAAAAGAAACTTAAATTTTGATTCGATTAATGACCAAAACAATTCATCTTACTTTACATTAGCCAAACTATGAAGTAATTCATAAGTAAATAAGTAATTCTTATAATTATGAAAATAATGGCTAATTATTGTGTATTAGCGATTGAGAATATATTTTTAAAATGCAGCTCCCAAACTACGTTTTCAATTTTACATTTTAGAAAAATATCAGGGAGAATTTCATGAATCTAAAATAGCCCCCCGGATGGAACAGCGGACCCTCACCTACTGCGTACTGAAATAATTCCTTGTTTTTTCAGATGCCCACAAATTATTATCGAGATTACCTTCGAACGAATGGAAGTGACAAAGTATACATACAGACCAAAATATGAGGTAAATTTCATATATTAAAAGTTAACAGACTTTCTTTTTTTTTATCGAAAGAATATTTTTAAACGATCATCCCCTGATTTAAATTAAAAAAAAAAAAAATGTGTGTGTGCCAAGCGCACATAGCCGAAGTTAAATGAAACTTCTTTAAGCGAACATTGATCACTTGACGGATGATTCCGTATTGACCGTATGATTACTGCAGGCAACGAATCTGCATGAATGGCAGCCTCGGAGATATGAGACGTTCCGTTACCAAATCTAGTTTCGGCAAGTGCTGTGGCATCGTATAATATTTAAAAGCATTTGACTTCGACAGAGTCGGAATCATATTGTTCTTGAGAGAGCCACGGCAGCTGTTACAGGCCGACATTTAACTTACATCCTCATTTGGAAGTGCTGTTTGAAGAACAGGGTGATCTCGAGCTGCTACAATCTTTACATCGTTCTTTAAGAAAAGCCGATATTACACAGAGCAAACTGAACCGAAATGATTATCCAGGAATGTACGTTTAAACTGCGCGTAGATGCATCGGCGTATCTTTAAATCCTTTTACTGCTCCTGCTATGTATTATGGCGGCTACGTGTTGAACGATTTGATGGACTACTTCTGGCAGTCGATTTTCGCTTCTTCGGTTTACGTCTACTTTTCACCTGACGAGGACTTTTCATCGTCTTTATTTGCTGTTTAAACTTTCCTGACTCCTTCCGAATTCAAATTTAACATTTCTGAGGAGATGTAAGGCTCTAAAGACGTGGATTGACCTTCTCCGGCTTATTTGTTCAACTCCATCGCACGCTATAATTTCTTCGGCTGTCGAAATAGCTTAGATTACTTTTTCGCTTAACGTTAATTTAACTTGGTCTTGGCTGGTACATCACAATATTTCTCAAGCGAAAGTCGAAGAGTATTGTCATGGTCAGAATGGAGTAGAGTTCAAAAAGCTGCATATAGATTACATTTTCTACACTTTCAACCGGAAATTGTAGACAGAATGTCTGATGTAGGTTTCATCTACAAAAGACAGCTTGTCAGAAAGAGCCAACTGTTTGGCAATATTCAGAATCTATGGCCTTTTAGACCATTGAGCACCGATAATTACAAAAGTTATGAGCCGATTAAAATCAAAACACCCACCTCTCTACTAATATTAAACACTCTATAAATTATATCTTCCAGCTTATATAAGTCAGAGAAAACGAGTATTCATTCAAAATGTACAATGAGCATTCACTGAGAGTACAAAAAGAGTATTCAATATTGATTATTTTTCAGCTCATCTACTTACTTCAAAAGCATCCTTTACACTCTAATAACTTTGTGGCATGACCGGACAGCATCCTCATACATGGTGTCTGTAAAATCAGAAATGGGTAATTAGAACGCATCAAGGAAACAGTTATCAGTTGAATTACACTTACGATTGGACAGGGGGAGATATTCATGTGTTGTTGTTGTTGTGGTGGACCCCAGGGTCCCCCCCTATTAGCCTCTATTGTACTTCTTGTGTTGGGACATACGCTAAAACTGGCCATTTGTATGTAGCGTGTTGGGTGTGTAAATGTTATGATATGTTCTGTTGTTATCACTATTTAATCAATACTCTTCTTATGAATATTCCTTGTACTTGAGGCCCCAAAATTTCTCTGAAAAGACCTGAATCATGGGGCCTTCCTCAATCCTAGATTCAAAATCTAGTATTCTGATTATTTATAGTTAAATGAAACCAGTCGTGATCAGAAAAAAAGTAGCATCTAATATCTCATAGAAAAACTTAAAACTGCCATCTTGGTAACAAAATTAGTTTCATTGCTAAGCCACCTACAAAGTTCACTCTTTTAACTTTACTGATTCCTCCAGTTGTTGCATAACGGTTATTCGACCCCGGAAAAAACAATTAAGATTTTTAATTACTTAATGTGAAGACCTGTAGTCGTTTGCTGTGCCAAATGTCACACAGATTTTGGAAAACACTAGTATTTGGTGTAGTTCACGCTCATCTCTGTTCTAATTACTGAAAATGTCTACCCTGCTCATAAAGATTCCAAAAGGTTAATTAAATTCAAAGATTGCTTGAAGTCATTTTAATAGATTTTTAGTAGGAAGTCTCCATTATTAAAATTCTAAAAGATGCATTTAGTATGACTGAAATACCATATTTTAGCGCTCAGTTAAATATTTGCTTCAAATCAACATTTTATTTCTTTTCGTTGCAGAGTGTGGAGGTATTCAGCTATTTGGGAGGCTACGTGGGGATGTGGCTCGGAATTTCTCTAATTGCCATTTTCGACTTCATTGAAATGGTTGTCTTGCTCATCGTGTTTTTAATCAAAGCTATCCAAAGAAGCATAATACAGAGAAAGAAAATGGTTAAAAAGATAAAAGTAGATGAAATACCTCGACCGTTTTGGGATTATTATGGAATATCCGAAGGTGCAATCAAAAGAAATCTACCTAAGAGAGTTGATGACAATTGCTATGTTGAATGCCTGGAGCAGTTATAAAAATTACTTCTGTTTCGCATCACCTGAAAAACTTAAGAGTGGTCTCAAATTCTAATCGGCAGCAATATTTGAATCATGATCAACATTTGACGTCACCTAAAGTTACTGTTTTGTTTATGTTTAAACGATTATTCCATTTATGATTATCCAGTCGGACGATTTCAAAAAAAGAAGTCAATCCTCACACAGTTCACGTGCTTTATAATTATACTGAGTCAGTATTATTGTACAAATGCACAGGAATCAATAAACCTTACGAGTTTTCAAATAAGTTTGCCAAGGCAAACAAATACCACGAACTATAATTAATTTTATTGCTATTGAATTACAAATAATCAAATTCTTGTGTTTTAATGGATACAAATAGTTATAAGTAATTAAACACTAAATTTACGGATGTAAATGGAACGTTTCTGTAGCGAAAGTTAAAAAAAAAAGATAGAAATATTTTATAACTTTTAGAGAAAAACTAATAATTTTTAAAAACATTCTTCTTTATGTGAACCAACCGGTTATAGACGATCACTATTAAATAAAGTAATTGAAAAGTATACAAGTACACATATCATTAATTTCTTAACAAATGTATTTTATATTAAATGAAAACTTTTACCAAAAGGGAAAAAAATACTTAAATATTGTTGGACGAATTAATGGACTCTTTTAATTTATTTGAGATTAATAAATGTTACACTCATATTGTTTCTGGGCATTACTAAAGTTTATTGTATAACAGACATCATTTACTAAAAAATAAACACTTAGAATATGGCGTAAAAGAGAAAGATTGTTGACATAAGATGGGGTATTCCTCAGGGAACATATATAGGCTAAATTTTGTTTAAAATATTTCTTAATGATCTGTTCAAAGGGTATTCCTTAAAATACATGCAGATGACATCATACTACAAACAATTGTAAGAGAAATAAGGAAACTTACGACAGATTTACAATGTAATTTCACACAGTTGTAAAGTAAAGTCACAGAATAACAAAGAAACAAGAAACGAGAAAAGAAAGATTTTGGGAGTATGTGTGTCGCAGACATCTTTGGACATTACACCTGTACAACGTGGCTGAGTTAGTCGGTCTCAGGCGAGGGTAGCATGGATTTTTCTCCTGGAAACTTGGGGTTTTCGTCTAGTAAACAGAAAGTCTACCACAGAACACGCTCAATTTACAGACAATATGATCTTAAGTCTCTGATGCTCCTAAAACCCTAGAAATGTAATTAAATACGATAATCAGTAATAATCAGTCGTAATAATACGACTACAGAGAAAATTAAGATTAAAAATACAATGAGTTAGTTGTGCATTAGCAATACCCATCTTTCGCCCGTAATATATCTTCAAACAGACTCCAAAAGGCATTGCAGGATGTCCTGGGGTAGTGCTACATATGTGTTGCACAATGTGTCCAGTAATGCCAGCACATTGTCAGGTAGAGTTCGCATTATCGTATGTCCTTTTACAATAGATTCCAAACATATTCTGTTGGGTTGAGATCGGTGAGTTAGTCGCCTATGGAAGGACAGAGAATTCATTATCATTTTCCTGAAAACCAGTTGGTAACCTGACGGGCCTTGTGACATGGATTGGTGTCTCGGTAACAGATACTGGAGTTTTCTGGCTAGATTGTCATTATGAAGGGGCGTACTTCGTATGCGACCATAGAGAGGTAGATATTCTCATGGAGCCGTTGATTAAGGGTGATTAGAGTACCCAGGGAATTCAATACCAACCAACTGAACTGAAGTGGTTAAACCTCTATTCTGATGTCAAGGGTACAGCTTTAAATGATGTTTGCAGACCAGCCGTTAGATAGCCCACTATACAGAACATATTGGAAATTCTCTAGGAGGCATCTGGATCAACTAGCTACTCGCTACTCTGCTTGAGAGGGACGGACGAAGCCCGAGTAGTGACCGTGTGTAGAGCATTGTCGAGGGCAACTTATGTCAATGAGCCGGTTGCACGACATATCCAAAATTTGCATTGCTGCACACATATCATCAAAACTTATATGTAAAAAGATTTAAACCTCCTCAAGCACTTCCCGTTCATTTTACATATGCACCTGGTCTCAGTTCTGATCTCAATAACGTTCATTTCCCCTTAAGGTTTTTTTGAACCCCACGTACTTTGTCTGACAGAATCCGAACAACTGGTTGATTCACCACTGGTCAGCCCTCTTGTCCTAATTATTCGCTGTATGATTCCTTGCACGTCAAAGATGGTACTTATGCATATATTCCCTCTTATGTTCCCTGTCAGAGGTTTGGTAATTTGGAATCTCATCTTTTTTTTTTATCTCTTTTAGCTTAAAATTTCTCTACCGAATTCGGAAATTCATCTGTTACTTCTATTGTTCTCAAACTCCACTAATCATTTGGAACTCTTTGACTTCCTCTCTTTGAAACATGACAGTCTCCAGTCCAACTTTCCTAACAGACAGTGTGGTAATTTTCGTTGATTATTTTTATGTTCGCAACTACAGCTGACTTCCGTTTTCTAGTCACATGAACCCAGTTGGTCGACGCTGAGTCTTTTGGAATTACTAATGACCTCGCACTGATTGTTCATTTATCTACCAGAATACGACGCACTCCTAACAAAACAGCAACAGTTTTGATCGTTCTCACAAACAACCCTTCCAAGCATATAGTCGAGGAAAGTGATCCTCTAGGTTCCTCAGATCCCAACTTGATGATGGTCTCTTCTCCAATGGAACCTTTCGCTTGTGACGTTCACAAACTCGTGTTATTTGGCTTTATAAGAACTCAAAATGGAATGATCTGCAAGATGTCCATTCTTATTTTCCTTGGGTGGAGTAATGTTTTAAATCTTCTGATGTCAATATTTGCTCAGATTCCGTCAGTGAAATTATTCTTGTCGAGATGGTAAAGCATTTATTAAAAGCTGGAATCGGTGCCAAATTCGATTTTGAACAGACTAAGAGCTAAAAACTTGCTTCCTATCCAAATTGCAATCGAGCATTCTGGTCCCTTGCCAAAGCTATTGGCTGCAACTTTTGCTCATCTCTGCTCTCTATCCTCTGTTAAAATCCAATGGTTTTGTCGACACTTCAGCTAAAGATAAAGCCGATCTGCAGGAATCCTACACTTTTTCTAACCCCAGTATTGATTATATAGGGTGTCTCAAAAATACACGGCATAACTTCAGGAATGAGTTCCTCATATGTAGACAATAAAAATATTTTATATCAACATAGTTCCGCAAATGCTTGGTTTCCGAGTTTTGAAGGTCTGTCTATGACACTTAACTGTTCGCATCACCTTATAGTAATTGTTCAAAATATCCGTCCACCTTCTGCCTGAATACAGGCCTCACATCGATGTCTCATGGACTCGCGAAGACGATGCCAAATTCCTGGCATGTTTCGTATTGTCTCACAACCTGGCCACAATTCGATTGCGGACAGTTTCCACATCAGCTACCAGAGTCGAATACACCAATGACTTTAAATTACCCCACAAGAAGAAATCTAGTGGGTTTAAATCAGAGAGCGTGGAGGCCAGGCAGTTGGTCCACTTGTACCTGTCCACCGACCAGGAAACCTTCCATTCAGGTAATTGCGCGCTGGGTGGCTGAAATGTGCGGGAGCGCCATCGTGCATGAGATGTGCTTGTTGACGAATGATCAGAGGCATTTCGTCCAAGAAATCAGGCATGTTGTTTTTCAGAAAATTTCTGTACGCCTGCCCTGTGAGTTTGTTTGGAAGTACATGGGGCACAAATAACTTATCACCAAAAACAACCGCCTAGATATTGAGGCTGAACCGCCGTTGGTGATGTGATGGAAGAATTGCATGTGGGTTTTCTTCAGCCAATATATGCTGATTGTGAAAGTTTTGGATTCCGTCTCGTGTGAACTGTGCTTCATCTGTGAATATCACTAAGGCAGGAAAGTGAGAAGTTGTACCACACTGCTGCAAGAACCACTGGCAGAACATTACTCGTGCAGGGTAATCTGCTGGTGACAAGGCCTGTACCCGTTGCAGATGGTCAGGATTCAGTTGGTGTTCTCGCAACACTCTCCAAATAGTCGAACGTTGAACAGTCAGTTGCATTGCTATTCTACGTGTGCTGATTCCAGGAGTAGCATGCGCAACGTCCAAAATCTCCTCCTCCTCTACTTTAGGAGTCGTAAATCTTGGTCGTCCTCTGTCGGCAGCACGAGGTGTAAAGGTCCCATGTTCACAAAGCCGGCGATGGATACCTTCAAACGTTTTCCTGTCTGGACATCTTCGTTCTGGGAACATTTCGTGGTACAAACGACGAGACTCCAGAGCATTGTCATCTGCCAAACCGTACATAAAGTGCATATCCACTTGCTCCTGATTTGAGTACATGGTCGGAATGGAAAACCACCAGATTCTGTCAGTACCTTGTGATGAAGGAAATCACATGCGGGAGATAAGACATTCCAGTTAATAACTCGGGAACCAAGCATTTCAGGAACTATGTTGATATAAAATATGTTTATTGTATACCTATGAGGAATTAATTCGTGAAGTTATGCCGTGTATTTTTGAAACGTCCTGTGTTAGTAAACCATCTCCTCCTGATCCTAGTGTACTCCATTCTATGCCTCTTGTGTTCTTACGTCAAAAAGGATGTCAAAAGAAATTTGGACAGTCCGGCTGGTAGTTCTCCACTTGTTCTTCAAATATGTGTTCCTGAGCTTACTTCCCTTTTGTGTCGGCGCTTTACACTCTCTCGTTTCACTGGGACTTTTACTTGTGCTTGGTCATTTGCTCATATCTAGCCAGCTCCTGAAAAGGGTGACAAATCCCTCCCATCCAATAGAAACTTTCCATATTATCAATAATCGCCAGTACGGATTCCGTTAGTGTCGATCTACTGGTGATATACTGGCTTATGTTACCAATCATTGAACAAATTCACTGGAAAGGATTGGTGAAAGAAGTTGCTCTTGACTTTTCAAAGACGTGCTTGACATGATCTTCTAAATAATCTTCCTTCTCATGATTTTCCAAAACTTATTTTTGAAATTGGATATCTAGTTTTCTCTCTGAGTGCTCGCTGCGATTGATGGTGGATTGCTCTCTGTCTTCTGGCTTCTGCATGATTGCTGCTGTTCATCAAGGTTCATTTCTTTCTCTCACTCTTTTCCCTGTTGTATATTTAATTACCTTCTTTCTATGATTGGAAATCCTATCCATAATTTTGCTGATGATAGCACATTGCATTCCACCTTCAAATTTGAGAAATCTTGTCCTGCAGAAAGAGGTTCATCTTCTGGAAATCCAGTACCAGTTTTTTGAACGTTGATCTCCAGGTTATTTTCCAGCGCTGCAAAGATAACTTAGTTAATTTTA
Source organism: Mastigoproctus giganteus (assembly GCF_048544385.1). NCBI lineage: Eukaryota > Metazoa > Arthropoda > Arachnida > Uropygi > Thelyphonidae > Mastigoproctus > Mastigoproctus giganteus. The sequence continues at coordinate 78,841,128 of NC_143587.1, read as the reverse complement.
ATCCTTCAAAAACTCTGCCCTGTCTTATATCTCGCAAAACGGATGGGTTTGCTCCTATGCTTTTCTTTGACTACACTCAGATTTCTTGACAAGATCATATATATTTATTAGGGATTGCCCTGACTTCATATTTCTCTTGGCATAAGCACATCACAAATATTGCTTCAACTGCATCTAAAAAAAAACTGTTTTCTATTTCGCTCTCGGTGTTAATTTTCTTCTAAACAGCTACTCACTCTGTATAAATCTGAAATCCGCACTACCTTGGAATTATGTTTCTACTTCAGAGGCGGTGCCTCATAACCTCTCTCAGACTTCTAGACTTCATTCGAAAGAGGGCAATTCGTTTAAGTAATGACCAGTCTGTACATTGTCCCTCTACTCTCTCGCATAGTGTTGCACGCTGTAAGATGTAAAATCTTAGAAATATATTATTTTATAGAAAAGTGAGATTAATTTAAAATAAAACTTATAATATAGCAATATGGGGGAGCGGAACCTTACTAGTCAAGAATATTACTAAGATCACTCGCAAGCGATTAAATTAGACAACGTCTATACAAGGGGAGCGGTAAGTGAAAGACTATTAGCAACCTAGGTACACTTCGACTCCCAGCTCACACAGACAAACAAAAACAATAGAAACGAGTAGCAACTGCTGTTAGTAATAGGTGTTAACTCTGGAAAACAATGGCGCGGTGGACCCTGTACTGTCGGGACATTTCTTTAATCGGTGACATCTGGAGAAGAGACAGGGTAGTAAATACGAAACAAATGCTGGGAATTAGAGTTAAGTCTGGCGTCTGGCTGTCGACGATGGCAGGTTTGGTAGATCTTGGGAAATTAGTCTGCTAAAGTATAACTATAACCGGCTGACTTCAAAGGTACAGACAGCCTGAGAAATTTTACAAATTTCTTAAAATAAGAAGTTAGATCGAGCAATAAACAGAAAGCTTGGGAAAAGATAACATGGGCGAATTAGGACAGAGTGGAAGTTGATAAAATGAGAAAGATTGTTAAGACTCAGAACAAGGGCGATCCTGACACAAAGGGGCAGTACGTAGTTGAGATAAAAAAAAGCGAGTGAACAGGGAGAGAAAGAGTCAGAACCCAAAGTTGAGTTTATGTGGGTGTTTTATGGAAATGAGTTAAGGGGAGACAAAGTTTAGATTCTCGTCGGCGTTTGGGAAAATGAGTTAGGACAGACAGTTGAGTTTTTTGTCGTGTTAGAAAATGTGAGAAGAGTCAGAACCCAAAGTTGAGGTTCATGTGGGTGGTTATGGAAATGAGTTAGGAGGGAGACAAAGTTGAGATTCTTGTCGGTGCTTGGGAAAGTGAGACAGAGAGCCAGAACCCAAAGATGAGATTCTTGTCGGTGCTTGGGAAAATGAGATAGTACGGAGAAAGGACAGTTGAGATCTTGTGGGTGTTTATGAAAATGGGTTAGTGGGATTCTAAGTTGAGTTTTTTGTTGGTGCTAGGGAAAATGAAATAGTCAGCGGACACAGCAGTCGAGATTTTCGTCGATATAAGTAAAAAATGAGTTAGTAACATGGACAGTTGAGGGTTCTGTTGTGGTAGGAAATACGTGTGAGTTAACGGTTGTGTTTGGTCGTGGTGGGAAAAGAGAAGGGTAGCGCCCTGGGAAGTTTTCTTCTTGATAGAGTTCTTAATAGGTGGAGCGAAAAAACGAGGGTAGCACCGCATGAGTTTTTCCTTGTGATAGGTTTTAATAAGGTGGAGAGAAAGGGAGCGAAATCCGCAAAATTAGTAGCTCGAGAGAAGGAGCGAAAATGCGGAATTAGTAGCTCGATGAGAAGGAAGGAAGCAGCGAATGGATGGTAGCCCTAATAAGGTGGAGAAAGGACGTGCAGTCCCATGCAGCCAAGAGTTCCTAAAAATTATCTGTAGCATATTCAGGTGTAGCAGATGAAGAAGATCCTCAGAGAGCCAAAAATGGAAGGTTGAAACCTCCCCGGAAAGGAAAGAAAAAAGATAGAAGTAGGTGAGAAATATAGTAAGTACTGTAAGTTAACAAGGACTGTTAGTGAAACAGTATAGTGATTAATTTAAAAAAAGGGGTAGCACTAGAAGTAAAATGATAGATAAATTATCTCTGAAATAAATTATATATACTAACAGAGTTATTATGTAAAAAAAAGGTTATTGTAAAATGCAAGAGAAACGAAGGATGAGTAATAGATTAAATTGTTGTTCAAATGATTATAATGTGTTAGAAGGGTAGTAAGGTTTATATGAAAAGTTTTGATTATGTTTTAAGGACAGATAATTGAATATAGTGTTTGTATTGATGAAGAATTGTTGGTCCAACTGAAAGACTAATAACAAATAGAGACTTTAGGAAAGTTAAGATTGGTCTTCAGTGTATTGTAACAGAATGGTGAGAACACAGAGTATATAATGAAAGTAGAATATTGATTGTTAATATAAGGAACACAATTGTATCCAGAAGTAAGCGAAATAGGTATGGTGAATGTGTATAAGTGTTAGGAGTTAGTTAGGGCAAGAAGAATGAATCAGTGTTTTCATATAATAGTCAACTCAGATTAGCTAGTGAAGGGAAACAGGAATAAGATTAATATTGTTATGTTTGTTATTTGGTTTTTAGGAGCATTAGCAACTAAGGCCATATTGCTCCGGGATATGCGGTGGTCATTCCATGACCTTCCCGCATCCTCCATATTTGGTGACGGGTTCGAACCCCGGTCTAATCAAGAAGCGTGTGCTACGCACTGCTGCTCCTGCCCACCTGGCTACGGAGGCGCCTTAAGATTAATATATGCAAGGTATCCTTGATTTAACCTTGTATGCATATTACATGTTTTTTTAATTCAATTGTATATTATGTTGTATATATATATATATGTAAATAAACTTTGTTGTTTATTAATTTGTGAGTTTGTTATTCCTGAACACTCAGCCTTTCCGAAGGGAATTATACACAATTGAGAAGTTCCCTTGAATCTGGAATTCTCCTGTGAAGCAAAGTCAGATGTGTACGTGGGGGTGTAAGGAATAGAGGTCTAAATAGTTATAAGGGAACAACAGAACAAATAAGGAATATTTAATAAAGCATTATTATTATTACCAATATACAAAATAAAATTTAAAGAAGAGTAAAGACATATGAATATTTATTAAAGAACATTTATTTCCCCCCCCCCACAACGCCTTTTCTATAGATATTTCCACGGGCGCTGTTCTTCTGAATTGACTTCTCTAATTCTCCTCTGTCTTCCAAACCATCCACATTTATTCCTTCAACTTCCGCTTTCTGAAACAATCTCTTTTCACACACATTTCCTGAAAATTTCACATACTTGCTGAAAATTATAATCTACAGAAACTCAAGTCTAATATCAACAAATATCTCCTTTCATCTCCTGAGCCTTGAACCTGCAGTTTGCTTTGGGATTTTCTTAAAAGGTATCGCGAAACAGTCCCTAAACCATAACACGACCTCAAACTTGCTGAACAATAGGCATATGCAAGTTCCATGGCGTCATGTTGAGTTCTCCAAATGCGAATATGCACATCACCTTGATAGAGTTAGAAACGAAATTCATCGGACGAGGCGACAGATTTCTACATGTCGATGGTCCAGTGTTGGTGCTGACCTACCAATGAAAGATGCGTTTTTGTGTCTCTCACTGAAAACGAGTATGCAATATGGTGCCAGACGTACAACACAACCCAACACTACATTTCAAAACAACACACAACTCACACCTCTGGATTTTGCAGAGTACTGTATCACCACACAGAGTAAACGGCGCAGGTGTGGGAAACCAGTGTGGGAAACCAGTGTGAGAAAGCAGTATTTAGGGGACACACAATGCAGATTTAGAAAGAACTTATCTACAAGAGAAGCAAAGGGAACTTTAAGATTCTTAGGTGAAAGAATGATAAATGGTAGGAATCTGTTTGTGTTCTTTTTTGACTATGCAAAAGCATTTACATGGTAATTTGGAATGAGCTTTTTCCTCTACTAGAAAACATGGGATGTCCAGAAAGATTATTTAGGCTAATATTTGACTTGTATAAAAGACAAAAAACCATCATCAGGCTAAATGAGAATTGAAAGAAACAGCAAAAATAGGGAGAGGAGCGAAGCAATGATGTCTGTTTTCTCCAGGTTTATTTAATACATTTGCAGAAGAATTAATAGTGACAGAAGCATTTGGTGGTAAAAAGTAAGGTATTAAGATAGGTGGAAGAACGCTTAGCACACTTAAGTTTGTAGATAACCAGGTAATCTTTGCTGGTAGCCCAAGAATGTTATCCAATATGCTAAAACAATTCACCAAGAAAGTGAAGAAATATGGAATGAAGATTAATACTAATAAAACAAAGATTATGATGACAAGTAGAAAGAAAACAATTACAATGAAATTGATGGTGAAAAAATAGAGCAGGTTACAAAATTTAAATGTTTTGGGCCGATTATAGCACAAGATGCATCTTGCCACAGTGAAATTAGTTCAAGAATTGCAATGGCTAAACAAGCATTTAGAGGTAAAATCTCTTTACTAAGCCAAAGAAATATGTCACTAGATCTAAGAAAAAGAATTATGAAAACATACGATGGAAAAATTAGCTGTACAGAAAAAATTAGTAATAGTGTGGTTTTAAAATGTGGTCGAGAAGAAAGAGATTTGCTAAAAAGATTCAGAAGACAGCGGGCAGCTACAATGGATCGGACACACCATGACGCATAGATGGATGTTACTGGACGTGCTGGAAGGGAAAATACCAGGAAAAATAAAACAAGGAATTCCTAGGAATACCATCTAAAATACAATTCTAAAAATGACTGGTACACTGAAGAAGAGTATATTACTAGAACTTAAAAATAACTTTTGAACATTAAGTAACACAGCCGACTTATAACTTAAGAAATTAAAAAGATCTTAAAAATAATGTTAAATTCACCAGGGATCCTCTCTGAAAACGCTATAGGTCATAAGGGTCAAATAACTTAAGGGTGATCATGATCACTATTTTAAGTTCGAATTATGTAGAAATGGTAACTTTGTTTTCGAAAATCATGATATCAAGATTATCGAAATGAACATATTCATATTTATTTTCAAAGCCTATATTTATTTTACATTTCAGTTTATACAATTTTCATATAAACATTTCTATACAAAAATATAAACAAACGTAAAACAAACAAATATAAACAAAAAATAAATAAATATAAACGTTTATATAAACATTTCAGTTTACATAAATTGTTATATAAATTTATATAACACTTCAGTTATATAAATTGAATCAGAAAATCCTTTCGCATAAATCTTTAATAGACTTCAATCAAGGATACAAACCGCTGTCCAAAATTATGAGTGAAGGTGTTTGGTTTGGTGAAGTCGAGAACAATTTAATACATGCTCGAAAAAATTTGTACAAGTGCTTGAGCACCTTAAATAAGTACTTTATACCTTGTTTGGAAATGAGGGATTCAAAAGAACAAGGATTTTTTTTATTTTGTTTCGGCCAAAGTACAACAACAACAGCAGAAACAAATGATAGCTTACGACCAGCCTTTGGAGAAAATGCTTGGTGGGTTGGTGTTTTCATAACACACCACGTGAAAAAAAATGGGATAAACAAAAGATCGAATTGCAGTATCCATCGGTCAACAAACTATAAAGTTTCAGTAGATTTCTTGGAAACACTCTTCCATGATGCGAAATTAGAAAGGTTTAACGAGACGCTGTCTCTAAATGCATCTCCTAAATACTGGCTAGTATATCGCATTTTTCCTTAAAAATTAAAATATAGCATATTCCTATTGAGAAGCTAGGAATATAATGGTAATGTTCTTACACAATACTCTTTGATAAATGCAGAAAGCAAATCCAGCACATCACGTGTTCGAATTTGAAGAACGTCACTAAATGTGCAATCCATTATTAACGATGACCGTGGTGACTGGCTGTGGAAACCCCAGTTATTTGTGAATTACACTCGTCCTGCAATGATCTCTTGTAGTATACAGAGAAACGTACATCTAAACAGACTCTCATAATCATATTTATCTCATTCTAGAGAGAGAGAGAGAGGTTTTGTACAAGTGCGTCCGAAAACCAATGTATGAGTTGAAGTTCAATTTTTGTTAGCTGCAATGATTATTGCTTAAATGATTGGACAGAAAGTGTAGTCCATACACCTATACAGGCGTCCTTGAACATTTAAACTATAATATTGAAAGTTAGAGTTCCTGGTGTCTGGTGTGCTCTTAAAAGATTTCTTAATTCCAGGAAGTCATTGGAGAAAAACATCGCCAAAATGAATGGTTCTAGTACTTCTGAGTTCTTTGCCTACTTCAAGGAGCAAATGGAAAATTCAGCTGTCACCAGTTTCCCCCAAATTGTTAGCACTGACAACATCATCAGGAGAAGTATTAAGGTGTTGGTCTTTATTGGCTGCTTAATAGGATTTTTCTTTCAAACGAAAGCATTTCTTGGCATCTATTGGACCTACCCTGCTGTCGTCGATTTAGAAGTAGAATATCCAACGTACTTTGAATCGCCAGCGTTCACAATCTGTTCAAGATCCACGTAAGTATGTAGAAATCACTGCTAGAAACGCGAATATGTTAGTTCTAAGTGAGTTCTAAGGCGGTACTTTATAATTCGATTTGAGAAAAAATCAGTCCTCATTGAATCAACTTAGCGTCTTGGACAGAAAATAAATCCGGAACTGTTCAATGGGATGGAAAATTACGAAATTATACCGAAATTTTTTATTTAAATTTTAAACAGAATTAAAACGATTTCTCCAGCAACGTTTAAAATTCCTTTACTAAACTTCTTCATATTTTTTTTATTTTGGCAGAAGACTATAAAGTTGCTTATTCAATTTATTGAAATTTTGAATTTTTCGATTTGGTTTACTGATTATCATTTGCAATTTTTCTTTACAGAGTTTCGCAATCCTTATTTTGCAAAAATAATAAAAAGGAATGTGAGTTGCGTACTCTCTATACGAACTGTCAAGACGGAAAAAATTGTACAGAAGAAACTAATTATGTGAGTATTATGTTTCAGTAAACGTATTTGAATATGAAGCTTTGGGCGAGTACTTGTTGAATTTAATATTAATTTAATATTAAAATACAGAATGGTTCTGAATAAAATGGCGTTATTTGTTGAAAGAGGGGCGTTATAGTATTGTTAATTATTATAAATTAAGTTGGAAAAAGCACTCTAAGAATGATTTTTGTCTGAAAAGGGGAATATAAAGTAACGACAACAAAACTAAAATTTAAAACATAAAAAGTAAACCTTCGGATACGTACTGAATGTGGATAATTTCGTTTTGCCGTTTCCATAAATAGGAAAAATCACAATTAGATACATTTCACAGGCTGAAGTCCAGATTTCACAGAATCTTGAAACATTGCTTTGATTGTTACTTTGAATTTAAATTATAAATAAAAACAAATAAATTGAAATAAAAATAAAATAAATACAATATCGCAACATTAATAAGGGGTCTAAATACATTTCTTCCCCTCACCTCATTAAAAATTATTTTAATCCGAGGATAACTTCATTATGATCTGTTTCCTCTCAGAGTTACTTTATGAACACTTTCAATTTCGGAAACTATGATTGAGTGGCACTACGCACCAAGTTATTTCGATTTCTGCTGAAACAGTAGATGTTTATGGATTGATGAAGAAGACTGCATGTATTCTATACTTGATTTCTCATTTTAAGGAAAAGAAAACAAGGTTTCAGGATCAAAATCAATGAGGCTGACTAATTTAGCCAAAGCCGAACTATTCTGACTCCAGCAAGAAAAGTCTTGAATTATCTCTTAAATACTCTCATTGTGTTTCTTCCTTCATATCTTTTATTCAACAAACTGTCTTTTTTATCAATTAAAATATGTGTATGTAGCGTAATCAACGCATACACACACACTCACACCAAAATGTACCAACGCGTGCAGCACAGTTGGTAAGATCGCCGTCCTTCCCAAACTAGGTCGAAAAGAGGTCAGTTTGAGTGTCGTCGATGACGTGAGGAATTTTTAAGGGCGTTTTTACTACGTGGCTAGTTAGTTGGTCTCATGCAAACTCGGGTTCTTCTTCCAGAAAGCAGAAAATCGACCTCGACGTAAATTTACAGACAATATATACACAATCATGATGGCCTTAGTCGTTGACACCCCTAAACCTTTAAACAACTCCAAAATGTGATTATTTTTTGATAATATACAGATCATATTATATTATGTTATATTTTTGATAATATACAGACCATAAAAAAAAAAAAAAACCATAAACGTTCTTAGCGTTATCGACGGGTTTCAAGCCCAGGTCTTTTCCACTTGGTGTGCTGAAGACGGTGACGGTACCATTGTGCTTCCAGCGCAGATTAGAGAATAGAAGAATGAATTTCGATGGCACGACTTCATTTAATAACCGCGTCATTAGTGCCATCCAACTGCGTGCAACGGATAGCAGGATGGAACCCGCTGGATATTATCAAAAGGTTTCGATTATCTCGGAAGAAAGTCATGAATATATCATCAAAATTGTAAATGTTATAAAGTTTTCGTTTGTGTTGAATAGCTATTTTATGATCGGTACTACCATTCACAAATTTCCTCCTGTGATGAATAGACGTGATGATGATCCGTGCTACCATTCAGATGTAAACTTTTGTGATGAATTGCTGTTTCGATGATTGGTGCTACCTTTAGCTTTACTGATTAATATATCACAAATGACAATCGAAAGCCAATCGACCTATCTGTACGCAAGACGATCGAAAGCAATTGAACAGTGATTTTACATTGATAACCACACAATCAGTTGTAAGTTGATTAAATTGAGTATGACAAAAGATGTTTTCCTTCTGATGAAAACGTAAGTACGGAATTACGTTCACTCACTTTCTGAAATTTCTGTTACGAAATTAAATCATTTGAAGTGGTATAATACCCGTTCAACTTTTATTAAGGATTTCATCATCGACAACAACTCTTATTCTCATGTGCCTTATTGCTAGCAGCCAAACTTCAGCGAATCTTACTTATTCCAGCAAGCCGGTTTACTTTTCTGAGTTATTGTTGTTGTTGTAGAGTTTTAGGAGCATCAGAGACTAAGGCCATATTGCTTTAAATTACGTGATTTCTGAGTAGATAGCTCACCCACAGCATAATTATGAGCAACACTCATCATTATGCTGTGGGTGAGCGTTGCCACCCTGCCTTTACTGAGTTTGTGAAATCAGGCTTTGAAATTTTCACTTCCTTAGACGAGCCAACCGTCAAACACACCCATAACAGACAAATGACAATCAGGGCAACTAATCCCTCCAGTTACCCTACCATGACTTGCAGATTCCTTCTTATGGGATTTTTTTGGTCTTGCAAAATTTTACTGTTCCTGGACTTTGGTGGACTTCCCGACCCAGAAGTGTTCAACCCTTCATTCCTTTCCTGCCGTTCTCATCTGGAGGACGGCTTTTTCTTCTTCCTTCCATCTTCCTCACCGCTTTAACCCCCAATCTTCGACTATCACTCTTGCTTATCTTTTTTACTTTTTTTTTTTAACTTGGACTTTTTCCAGGAAGCTCAAGCAACACTGGCGGAATCCAGCCAGAGAATAATGGACAGCCTGGTTTACTTCCTAGTGGTGGCGGCGGACAACGTAGGGTTTCACTAGGGGCCCTGCGACCAAGTAGTCAGAGAAACAACAGAACCCAACACAATTCTATACACATACAACATGCCACACATACTTCTGTCATTTACAGAGTTCTGTATACTTCACAAGAGTATTGATGGCTCAGATGCGGGAGACCACCAGTGGCGCCTTACTCCAAATACTATATCACTGTGATAGTTAGGAAACACATAAAATCTAAGGCAGCGCATCCAGATGGCATGGGTGGCCAATGCAATGTTGAACCAGTTTCGTGTAACATAAACATTGGGAAACAAAATTGAGAGTAAGAATGTGTTATATTAGTGTACTTTCTCTTATCTTACTTTGTTTCTGTGAAGAAATCAGAGGTGGAAAGGAGTGTTTACTGACAAATTAGTGCCGCCTGTATTTTCTTCTACTTTGAAACATTGTTCTTAGAAGGAATTCAGCTTTGAGAAGTTTCCTTTATAAGGGAGCACGTTGACTTCCCTAATAGCCTCTGCCATTCTGAAATTTCTCAATTTATAAGACAAAGCAAATCTGTGTGGTCTAGCGTGTTTACCCCTGAGGTTTTTTACCTCAGAAAATTCAGTACATTTGTTAAATCGGCATAGGATTAGGAGTAGCAAGTAGGAAGGATCTTGATCTCTTTGTATCAACAATCTACGTTTTTGTTTCACTTCCTAATCGCGACTCTTTCGATGTAGGATTCTAAATTCGAACGGCTGGCAGAGAGAACCCAAAAATTTGCGAAAACTGTCAGAGATCTATCCGCTTGACTGGCATTACGGTATACAAAGCTGAGGTGTCAATTCCACCTCCTCTGGTAGTTGAAATTGACAATCTGTTCACCCCCCTAAGACTTTCATAACCACTTCTGGTTCGCTATTTGTGCGTAATACTTTTGAGGTCGGCTTGTTGAACACTCTCTTTATTATGGTATTCAAGTTAGGCTTTAAAATTCGCTCTTAGTTTTTGCATACTTGTATAGCCAAACTGCTCCTTAGTTAATTTGTTGATTATCGCTTTAAGGGCCTGCTAGATCAGGATATATTTGTTGTAGTTGGGTTTTAGGAAATTAGCGACTAAGGCTATATAGTTGTCTTGCTACCACAGTGGTATCGTCATCGTCCACCTCTCGCACTAGATGATAAAGGCTCGAGTTTTAATGTTGCCGACGAAGCGAAGAACTTTTGTTTTGTTTTTTTTCACTAAGTGGCTCAGTTAGTCGGTCTCAATGTGTTCTGTGATCTCAAATCGACCACAGAACACACGCAATTTAGAGACACAATACATATGGATAGTTGAAATTAAATTTTCTATGTGACCCAACAAAATAGTTAAGTTTAGTTTCAGTTTTAAGGTCATATCGTGCCGTATATACTGTCTGTGAATTGCTTGTGTTCTATGGTCGGTCTTCTATTTGCTGGACGATAAACCATTCTGCCCTTTACTGACACCGACTAACTCATCCACATTGTGAAAAAGCCCATAAAATTCTCTCTCCTTATCGACGGGACTCGTACTCAGATGTTTTCCATCCAGTGTGGGGCGGATGGTGATTCCACCAACTGTGCTACCCTACCCATGTGGGCTCGGAAGAAGGAAGTTCTGCGGTTAGTCAACGGAGCGAGACAGTGGCAAGGACTGGCAAATGCTACATTCCACCACATACCACAAATGTTCGATGGGATTGATGTCGGATGGGGGGATTTAGGAGTCTGGAGAGCACATGAAATGTTTGGAATCACTCCTGAGCAATGTGGGCCATCTCATAAGAGGCGTTAAACGGGTCCAACACCATCTGGATGCCTTGGATGCACAGTTGGTAGGATCGCCGTACTCCCCACACCGCGTGGAAAGACCTGAAGTCGAGTCGATGATGTGAGGAATTTTTATAGGCCTTTTTCAGAACGTGGCTGAGTTAATCTGTCTCTGGAGAGGAGAACACGGTGGTTTTCTGCCATAAATTCGAGATATTCGTCCAGCAAACAGAAAATTCAACCTCAGGACACACGCTACTTACAAACACAGAGCACTATGGCCCTAGTCGCTCCTGAAACACTATTACAACAACAGTAACAATACCGTCTGAATACACAGTCACCAGGTTGAGCAATATTTGGTCCGAAACAATGCCGAGGTAAGATCTAGCAGTGAAGGTGTGTCAATGTGGTTGATGGGACTCAGTGATCACCATGGAAATGCCCCATAAACCATGATACCATCTCCACAAGAATACATGGTTGCAGGCGAACAGCTGTTCACCTGCTCGCCTTCGAATGCGCACCAGCCACTGGCATGATAGAACTGGAACCTCGATTCATCAGACCAAGCGACACTTTTCCAGCGGCCCAAAGTCCAGGAACAGTGCTCCAGCGTCTCCACTGCAGGCAGAAATGTCGATGACGGTTCGGTCAACATGAGCACATGAACAGGTCAACCGACTAGTCTGTAGGTCTGTCCGCAAGAGTATCCACTGGATGAAATGCTCAGAAACTTTTCTCTGTGCGCCGTGGTGGTAGTCTGTCGTTAATTGAGTGATCGTGAGCCGTCTGTTGTCCAGATCAGGACGTGCCAACCGCCGCCGGTTAGATAGTCAGCAAGCGGTGGTCTCTCTCAGCCGGCATATCGGGTAGTTGTGTACTTCTATTCGGACCATTTCTGCTACACTTTCACAACGGAGGCTCGCGAACAGCCGACAATGCTTTCGATTGCTGAGATGAAATCGAAGGAATTCTCCGCCTTACTAATGTCGCAAATAATTTTCCTTTCGAACTTGGTCAGGTCCTTCCTATTTCCTATTGCATGGGCTTCGAATACTGACGAACTAAGGAGAATACTGTGCCTTCGCTATACAAGGCGTTTCAAAAGTGATGGTCAATTATTTAAAGGTGAACTGTACAGTAAAGGTGAACTGTAAATTATTGACCATCATTTTTGAAACACCCTGTATATGCTGCACAGGTCGGTGACGTTACTCCTGGGTTCTGTGGGATTTATCCACTCATGGAGACTGGTTGGTCATAATGTTTTGGCTCAGGAGTATATATGGGTACTTTGCAATTGTCTAAAATTTGAATATACAGTACTATTCTAAAGGTTGTATTTGTTTATATGCTTGATAAACTGTTTATTGTCTGATTTTCGTTTTATTATTATTTCTTTCAGTATGCCAAATATTCTTTGGAGAGTTATTTAGGTTCTCCTGAAATTCTACTCAATGCGATAGTCGGTCCGGACTTTAACATATCATTTTGTCTCAATACTGCTTCTTTTAACAAGTAAGTAAAACAGTGCTATAGATTGGATTTCTTTGAATTCTGCTGCGCATTATTTTCTACAGAACTATAAAAATTCCCAAAGATAATGGAAAATTCCTGATAAAATTATGGCCATCATTCAGGAGAGGCTGACTCTCCATACTTTGAGGAACAATGTTCTACTCGAAGGCAGCTAATAGAAACAGCTTCGACGAGTTCTACCTGAGCGGCAGGACCCCGAATCGAAAAGGCGTCCGAACACAGAGGAAGAAACCTTTTTCTTTTCCCTTGTATTCCTCCCAGATGTTTTTTTCTGAGCTGATGGTGATTTTGCTCTGTGTGCTAAATCTAGGAAGTGCAACCACCTTAAATTACAATTTGGTGCACCGTGAAACAATCTTGAATCTGTGAAAATAGGTATTCTTGCTTAATTCGACAACGGCCTACATGTCTTGTTCTATACCGAGAAATGTTATTCTGAGTTATGGTCCCAAGACTGAATTCGCAGAAGAATTGCCCCTTTCGGTTTTTGTAGAGGCACAGCATTCTTGCTATTTTGTGCCATTTTATTTGCTGCTCTAGGACATGATTAAGCAAGAATTCGTGTTTTCACAGATTCAATCTTGCTTCACAGTGCATCAAGTTTTAATTTAAGCTGGTTGCACTTCCTAGATTTAGTCCAGATTTACCATTACGTACATGTGAGAAAGTACAGGGAATCGAAGTAGAAAATCATAGAAAGGCCAGGAGGAGTGGCTAAGGAATTAGATTACTATTTTGAAATGATCTTTACAATTGAACTATGGAAGATCAGTACAAGGAGCAAGACTGATGTACGTTAAGGGATATAACAATCTCGAAAAAGGGTACATGGGAAAAACTACTGAAGCAGGAAGGATGGAATAACTTTGACATTATTTACCTTGACTTCAGTAAAACGTTTGATACGCTTCCTAATGAAAATCCATTATATAGACTGGAGCAAATTGGGGTTACTGGTACGATTCTTTGTTGGATCAACGGCTTGATAACAGACAGGAGACGGATACCTCAGGGTAGACCAGTGTAGCAAGTTCCCTCCTGGAACATTGATGATGGAATGCAGGAGATGTAAAATTGTGCTGATAAGTTAAAGATAGAAAGGGTGGTTAATGACCAGGCATAATCAGTTTTGCTTAAAATTATTTATATCGATTGTAAATTGTTTAAAATATGACAAATGAAGTTTAATAGTTCAAAATGAAAGGATTTACATCTGGAAAATAGATATCTAGGAGTTATTTATGAACAAGGGGAGGGAAATATAACGCATTGTTTTCCTTTTTAAGATATTGCTGCTTATCAAAATTTATGTCAAATATTGTGATGTTATTATACTTTTCATTAATAAATTAACTGATTCCATTTTCACTTACAAATGTAGATGTTACCATGGGAATCTGTCTAATTTTATTTAATGTCCAGAACCTGTAACTTTCAAACTACCACAGTCATTGGCCCAGAAGATCTGCCACATATTTGTTTAACGCTGAACAAACGTGAATATAATGAAAGCTATATCGGAGCGACAGCAGCTGATGGTAAGTAGCTCTTCCTCTCTTATTCTCACTCTAAATAAATTAACAAAATTCTAATGAAGTCATTTTCGGATGTGAAAGGAACACCTCAATGAATGGTGCACGAGATCTGATTATTTTTATCTAGATATAAGTTATTTCAAAGATGATTCGACGGGTAAAGAAAGTTTGGCATCTGTCTCAGAGAAAATAATGGAGTCAGATTTGTGGCTAAAAGTACAGAATAAAGATAAATGAAAATAACCGTATTTTCGTGCAGTTATTTTATACAATTATATAAGCATGCGAGTAATCATATAAGATTGAAAAGTTACATAGAAGCCTTACAAAAAAGCATAAATTCTAAAGAAATTTCTTTAAATTATTTACGTATTTTTTGGAATATCCTGAAACATGCAAGGAACAGTGAGTTTGTGTTTATGCTGTATATCTTAGTAATCTGCCGTATAAAGATTAAATTGATATTTTATTTATTTATATTGTAGTCATTATACTGATATACACTCAGTGATGACTGAATTACGACCATCTACCGAATACCATGTTGAGTCAACGTTCGCAGTTCGCAGTCCACAGTGTCGTAATAGATGATGGTTGGTGTCCATACGCTTCAGTTACAGTTTCAAAACATCCCACAGTTGTTCAGTTGGATTGAGGTCAGTCGAATCAACGTGGGTGATATCTTCATTGAGTTCCTCGACCCGCTCATGCAGAGTGCGGGCCCGATGACACGGCACGTTTTGGTCTTTGAAGAGCCTATTTCTGTCCTGGAAAAAGTGAAACATGCCAAGGAACACGTGGTGTCCTAAAAGCTGTCAGTAGACCTCACCAGCGGAATGTTGGTGTACACACACCAGGGTGTCCTAGATGTTGCCGGCAAAACATTCACAATAATAAGCAATCATTGCCACATGCTTGGACAGTAGCATCATGCGTGTTACTTGCCACACACACGAAGACGTCCGTCGGGGTTTTGCACCAGATATTTAGACTCACCAGACGAGCACACTATTTTCCATTTCTCGAGTGTCCAATGCGTTGTTGACACCGCAGCATTCGCAATCGACGATGATCGGCGCTGAAGAGGGTGTGTCTTAACTCGTCTGCTGTGGAACCCCATACGTCTAAGTGTATGGCGCACATCGTCATACAGGAAATTTTCTTGCATTTCCCATATTGCTTTGCGATGTCAACTGTAGCATAGCGACCTGCTGCTGCTGAGCCCATACAACGCGCTGAACTTACCTTCAATATCCGCCTTGTGTAATCCTATACAATTCCTTCGGCAGGAGGTGGTTTCAACCAGTTTGAAACCATTCTTTGTACACCAGAACCACAGTGGGCCGTGAGCAACAGACAAGGCAAAATACATCATTTGGAAGAACCCAACGCACGAGCTCCCACAATCATGCCCACTTGAAACTCTATGATATCCATTATTACGTCCCGGAACTGCTACTTTATTACTGTGGCTTGCACGACGAGATGCAAATTACCACAGCTCTAGCATGCGAAGCTGTTCGGTTTTTTATACTGCGAGCTATGCGGCACAATCCATTATGGATGCGGGTGGCCATAGTTGAATGATCACTGAGTGTGTATTTTACATCTCGATATATTCATTTTCTATTTTATTGCAGTGCTACATCTGGAACTTTTCTTCCCTGAAGAAGAAGGCATGTTTCATTCCTTCACATCGAATGCTATTTACCTGTCAGTTCATAATCCTCTGACTCCGTCAAATCCTTTTGTGGATGGTGTGCGTCTTCTTAATTTGCACTATTTCACGATATCCTTCAACAAGGTAAAACGTGTCACTTTGTTGCTGTCCATAAGTAAATAAAAATTAGTGCGCTGTAATGCTTTCGATTCCGATCACAGATGGTTGTTGCCTCCTTTAAGATCAATGGCTAATTTTCGGCAACAAAGTCTGGGGCTCACGTTCAGATACTACAAATATGAACGATTTTTATTCAATCATTTGGAAATTCTGTACGATTTACCAATCGTAAAGAATTTCCAAATGAGTGAACAGATTCTGTACGATTGGTAAATGGTACAGAATCTCCAAATGAGGAGAATCGTCGAGCATTTAAAAGTTCGAGACACCGCAGTACAGTTCATTAGGATGATATGATCTCAATTATACCATGTTTAAAATTCAAGTTTTCATGCTTTTTTTACTTTTATCACGTAGGTGGGTGGGAAATTAAAGGTAAATTTGTGAGGGTGGTTACTATAAACGTCTTCACCCCTTTTTATAACAGTGACTACAAGTAGATTATTTTTGACAATTCGAGGTCGTGTGTCTGTTATCCTGATAAGTGAAACATTTAGTAACAGCAACATTTTGAGGCAGTCTACCCAAAGAAAAGAGGTGGTTAACTTTTTCTAACAATTTTATAAACCTTTTTAAGGAGATAATTCTATTATGAAGTTAATATGAGCCGCTCTACAATACCCTATTGTTACTAATTCGCCTTTTTCCTCATTTAGGTTCTCCAGATCTCTCTCTTCGAGCACAGCTTATTTTAATAAATTACCCATATGCTTACAAGTTTCTATGCGCTATCTACTGAATGGAACGTCTCTCTTACATCGAAAGGGACCTAGAGATAGTCATCATGCCTATCTCTAGGTCCCTTTCATTACTAGCCGCTATTTTTCCTTATTCCTAATCACTTCTGCAAAACATCTTAAGGGTGATTCATTAATCTTCTGTTCACTAGCATTACCTTTCCTGAAATTAGTCTCTTTTCATATTAACACATGTCAGGCCAATCTGAAGTTAACATATTTCTATAAAACGCAGTTCAAACTAAGGTTGGTTGTTGTTGTTGTTGTTGAGTTTTAGGTGCATGCATCAGCAACCTTTCTCCAGGCTGCATCGGCAACTTAGGTCGTAACGAGCAGTATATACTACGTATGGAAATTGTGTGTGTTCTATAGTGAAACGTGATGTTGTCTGGACGAAAACATCAAGTTTCCTGGAGAAAAAACCCCGCTACAGTCGTCTGAGACTGACTAATCCAGCCACGTTGTTAAAAAGACCCACAAAGTTCTTCGTATCACTGACAGGATGCGAACTGGGGGTCTTTCTCATCCGATGAGAGGAGGATGGTAATTATATAAACTGTGCTACCCATGAGAGCTCAGTCTAAGATGACCTTTTCCGTACCATCCATTTTAGACACTCTACAAAACTTCAGTTGCTCACATTTATAATATTAACATATTTTTCTAGCTTCTTTTTCTTCAAGAGGAGTGTTTCTACTTACAACGGATTTCCTCGGCCTACAAGTTATCTTTTGCCGCCAAATAAGTGCGGTTTAAGGTGTCTTCGTCGATTAAACCTCGAGCTGTCATGCACTCCCGAACTCCATCCATCCCTGTCCTCCTAGGTCTTCCTCTTCTCCTTCTTCCAGGAGGTATCCATTCCAGGATAGCCTTTGGATATCTGGTTTCTTGCATCCGTTTTACATGTCCATACCATGTTAGACGCTTTTCTTTGATAGAGTCAGTAATGTTCTTTTTCACTTCTATTTTCTCTCTTATATCTTCATTTCGTTTTCTGTCTCTTCTAGAAGTTCTTGCTGAGCGTCTCCAAAAATCCATTTCTGTGGAGCACAATTTGTTTTCCTCTCGCCTATCCTACGTCCAGGTTTCGGCTCCAGGCAAGACAAGTCTTTTTATAATCGTTTGAAATATAAGTTTCTTTGTTTTATTTAGGATATTTCTGCTCCAAAGAACAGAATTTAACATACCGATAGCCTTTCTGCAGTTTGCAATTCTCTTATTGATCTCTGATTGTGTCACTTTGTATGATTGACCCAAATATTTGAATTTATCGACTTGTTTGATTTTAAAACCTGCAATATTTAGAATGTGTGTTGATCCTGAAGACAACATTTCAGTTTTGCTAAAATTGATTTTTAGACCCCCATCGTTTATATTCCTCAAACAATTGACGGCATGCAAATTCTGCATCTTCTAGGAAAGTGGTGAATTCAGGTGACAAGGCTGATCCCACTTTAATTCTGCATCTATTATTCCTGTAAATTGTCTTAATGATATTAATCAATTTTCCATCAATTTTTCTCTTTCAGTGGTTCCCATAAGAGTTTTTTGGAACTCTGCCATATGCCTTTTCAAGGTCAATGAAAATCATAAAGATTTCTTTTCCTTTCGATTGGCATTTTTCAAGGATCTGTCCTCCTGTTGAGATATGGTCTATACATGACCTCCCGGCTGAAAAGCCACTTTGTTCTTCTGACACCTCGATTTGGGCTTTTTAATGGTTCCTGGTCCATTTTCCGACAATTTTTAACAACGGGTTCAGGACGCATATTCCTCTGTAATTTTAACAGCTTTTCCTATCGCCCTTCTTATAAATTGATGTAATATATCCTGTTGTCACTTCTTTCGGTATTTCTTCTCCTCTCATTATACCATTTAACAGTATTTGTATCAAAACAGCCACTCCTCTTAATGGTACCACCATTGTAAAATCTCCCACTACTGCTCTAATCGTACTTTCCATTTCCAGAACTAAACCTAATGCACATTCTCTATAAAAGACGCATATAATTGTCAATTACAATGTAATTATGTACTGCTAACTCAAAATAGTTTCAGCAAAAATAAAAATTATGGGGGTCTTCTTCTATAATCAAACTTTCGTTTTTTTTCTAATCACAAGGGAATTCATTCATTGTCGCAGTACAGTTTGGAAGATCATCTTGTTGTTTTCAGTTATTTTACTAAAATTATATATTTATATCTAAAGCGCTTAATGAATTAATAATAAAATGACCATTTGTTTTCATTGCTAACTCATCAACGATTGATAGTTTCAATACTAAGAATTATTCAATATCTTTAAGGAAGAAAAGTCTTTGCTGCCTTTCCCTTATCAGACAGCTTGTGTCAACTACCCTCTGAAGATAGCATTGAATGAAAAATATCCAAGGACAAGGGAGGTATTAGTTTATTTTTAAACCTATCCGCATATATGATACAAAATATTAGAAGAGTCTTTTTTCATTTGGAGTGTACCTTCAAATTTGATAACACTGCCATATTAGGACTATTTAAAACCGTTTCTGTTGTTAGGTTATAGGCAGTGTTTGTTACAAGTTATATTGAAACTTGTAACAAACACTGCAATCTGCAGTATAAAATATCCAAGAATGAATAAATTGATGAAGAATATCCAAGAATGGTACTGTTTTTTTCCAACCCCGATCAACTTTTAACGCTATATAGGATGATGGGGACTTTATAGCTGGTTTGCGTGTTTTGATGTACGTAAAAACAGAAATCTAGTCTCCGGAAAGGAAAGGAAAGGAAAGGAAAGGACAACTATGCAAATCTATCACAGCCACGGTTTAAAAAGAGCACATAAAAATTCTTCAACATAGAACGGAATGAAAGCCAGATGTTCCATGCCTTGTGATCGAATCACTCGAAATTATTGCACTCTCTTCAAGAGCGTATCAGCTCCTGAAATATCTTTGACTAAATTCAATTTCATATTGTTATTTAACACCGAAATTTGCTCCTCATATTCTTAAGTTTATTTCTCACAGGCCCATTTGTATATTGTGTTTTGTACGTTTCAAAAAACCTGTAACGATTGAAGGAAGACTGCTATTTTCTCTCACTGACCATTTAACTACAGCTTCGATTGAAGTTTTTTTTTATTAAGATTTATTGGTTTATGCTGCCCCAACCAAAATATGGAAACTCCGCGTGCAATATGTGTAGATACTGTAGAGATAAAGACCAATCAATGTAGTGTTGTATGTGTATCGTATTGGATCCTAAAGCGTAGACCATCAGCTTTCCAGAGTGTCCTTTTACACTCTGCCTCCACTTTAGCTGTTCTGGTAACAAATGCAGTTGTTTTCCCAACATCTGCAAACATTCTACCTTGATCGCATCATCCACTTCGTCATTTAGGATGTCATAGAAGGATGTGTTAGAAGGATGTGTTATGATGCGTTAGAAGTTCATCTGGGTAAGTAGTATATTACTCTTTTGAGAGCAGTGTAGGTGATTTCCAAATTAATATATTACAATCGCATGATCTGTAAGCCTATTTTCATGAGACCTTTCATATTGACTCATTGACTAATAAAAGTGGGTGTTCTTACTCCAACAAAACAGTCGAGTTTCCTGTTTTGCTGGATGAAGAACCCGAGTTTCGGGGCGAAAATACTTGTTATCTACTCCTGAAACCGATTAACTCAATTACGGAGTGACGAAATCCCATATGAGTTCTGCGCGTCATTGACAGAATTCGAACCCTGGCCATTCCATCCCTCGTGGGGAGAGTGGTGATTATAATCACTGTTCTAGCGCAGATTGGACTGATACGCTCAGGAAACTCTTGGGGTCTACAGTACGATCTCTGGACAAAAATCAGAAAACCAGAGTCACTGGTATTTAAGAATATCCCCGCGGCCACAGTTAAAAAGCCAAAATATCTTTCCATATACACGGCAGTGGAAGGCACGATTTTCATGTCTTTTGAAAGGATTGAGGAACCTGACCGATGAACGCCTTTCCGATGAATTTTATCATATACTAGTTAAAGGAGTATTATTGTCAACCCACAGAACACACTTTGGAGTGTGTTCTGTGGGTTGATAACATCTGTAGAGTTTTGATTCTATCTAGAGATTAGTAACGCTTTCTAAAGAAAACCAATCTTGGCCAAATGTTTTGTTGCTTCGAAGGAAACATTGATCTTACAATTGTTTATTATAAGTTAAACCCAATCTGTTATAAAAACAAAACTCTATGTATTATTTTTTTGTTATTTATTCATACATAGCCCATATAATAGGATCGTTCATTAACCACGTAGGCTTCATAGAATTTTATGTCTTACACATAACTAAATTAATAAATGAAAACTAAATTTATATCAGAAACAGAATTATGAAGATATTGTTATATAGACTAATATATAAAATTTTAGAAATTTGTTTTCAAACAATTCTTTTCTTTGAAAAAAAAAAAAAAATAATAATAATCTTGAGTTATATATAATTTTGGTCTCTTTTGTAGGAATGTCTGCGAGAATGTAAAAAAGAAATTTCGGATGCAAAAGTTCAATGCATTCGTGAAAACAAATACTATTCTCGCTGTGCTGGTAAGTTGGCTATATTTATGTCTAAGAAAGGTGAACAATCTATTTTATTCGATTCCAAACGAGGCAGCGCTGTTAATGACGAGGTTGTAAGTTTACTCATTCCGAGTGTAAAACTAGCGCACCAATTAATCCTAGAGTTGGCGTGCAGATGGCATTGATTATAATCTGTTCAGCGTAAGATTTTAGCCATAAACAGCTGATCTGTTAGTTAGACCCAACTCATTACAGGCACAACTGATTCCATAAGTTGCTGTTTGCCTTTATTCGGGAGGAAGAATTCCTACACTTACAGATTCATTCAAACGTAAATTAGTATGGGCCTAAAGAATCTATAATGAAACTGGAGAAGTCGGCACGAACGTAGATGCAACCTTTCAGAAAGTAAAATAACTTTTAGGAACAGGGTTGGTGTATATAATTAAAGTAACGCTAATTGCCATTTATATCAGCTTAGGATGAAGTACAGTCCATAGAATTAAACAACATGCAGGGACTGTCAATGGAAAGAAAATCTGTAAAATTTCCGGCAAGTCGTCATCATCATCAGCCAATTTCAATCCACTACAGGATGAAGGCCTCTCCAGCAACTTTCCATTCCTGTTTTTTTTGTGCAATGGTCATCCATTTACTACCCACAAACTCATGGATTTCCTCTGTCCATCTCCGTCGTTGTCTTCCAGGTTTTCTTCTAGCTCCTCTTGGGGAGCTAGAAGAAAACCTGAAGAAAACCTGAGTACCATTCTGTTATTTTCTTAGTCCATCTGTCATCATATCTTAGAGTTATGTGTCCTACCCAAGACCATTTTAGTTCTTTAGTTTTGATAAGAATGTCCTTTACTTGAGTTTGCTGCCTAATCCATGTGTTTTTCTTCTTACCTAACAGTCTAGTTTCCAATATAATTCGTTCCATTCTTCGCTGTGTAGATCTCAGCTTCTCTTCCATTCGTTTGGTGAGTGCCCAAGTTTCACTTCCATAAGTCATGGTGGGGAGTGTTCATTGGTTCATTATTTTACATTTCAGACAAATCGGGATATTGCTTCTCAGTATGTGACTATATTTCCTGAATGCTATCCATCTAAAATTTATTCTTCTCTTGACTTCCAGCCATTTACCATAAATACAGCTAATGACTTGTCCCAGATAAGTATATGACTCCACCTTTTCAATTATTGCTCCTTCAATCCTTATATCTCTTTCTGTGGCATACTTGTTCATCATTACTTTTGTTTTAGCCATATTCATTATTAGTCCAAAATCCTTACTAACTCTGTATAACTAATTAAGATTTTCCTCTAATTCTTTGGGATCGTGGCATATGACTACAATGTCATCTGCAAATCGTAAATGGTTTAGGTACTCTCCATTCACATTGACTCCTTTCTGCGACCAGTCTAATCTTCTCAAAGCTTACTCAAGTGCATCAGGAAACAACTTCGGAAATATTGTTTCTCCTTGTCGAACTCCTTTCTTAATTTTAAATTTGCTACTCTCTGTCTAGTCTAACGAAGGTGGTAGCATTCTCATGTATTTTCTTCATAATGGTGTTTTATATTTATTTTATCAGGATGTAATTGCCATATATATAACCCCAGCACCTTCAGATGACGCCACCCATGAAATATCAAACTGGATCATTAACCAGCTTCATCCTTCAGCCTTGCAATTTGTCTGTGGAGACTTTAATCTTCGTCCTCAGCTAGCTGACCTTCAGCAAATGCTCCTGTCAAAACTATCTTGTACAGGGTTACAAATGATCAACGACCTCCTGACCAGAGGTAACAATCAACTACATCTCATCCTTGTTTCCTTTCCTTGCACACCTGATTATATGCCAGAGACTTATTTTAATTCGGACCCCAAGCCAGTTATTGTTCTTTTACAGATACCTGCTCCAAACTTCAATGTTGTGAATTCAACTAACACCAGAGTAATAGTTAGTCCCAGATTTTTGAGCATTATTAAATGTGTTGAGGCTGCCTCTGCCATTCCGTGGTCAGTCCTAGAAAACTGTGATCTTGAAATT
The DNA here is from genome assembly GCF_048544385.1 of Mastigoproctus giganteus. NCBI lineage: Eukaryota > Metazoa > Arthropoda > Arachnida > Uropygi > Thelyphonidae > Mastigoproctus > Mastigoproctus giganteus. The sequence goes on along the minus strand of NC_143587.1, from coordinate 78,817,411 downwards.
GCAGTAAATCTGCTTACTAATTGGCTTAAGACGATTGCGACATTTGCAGCATCAAAGAGAATTTGTATTATGCCTCAGTCCAGAGCATGGTGACTCCACATCTTAATATGAGCTTCAGATTAAAACAGCAACTGCACAAAATGTGGAAGTAGTCGCAAAGTGTTCAAGACAGGATAGCCTACTCTAGAGCCCGTGAAACATTCAACAAGCTGAAATCTCAAGCAATTAAGAATTATATGGACACAACCCTTCGTAGAGGAAAAACCCCCTACTTTGAACCGCCTTCTTATTTCCCCCTAAAACTCGAACCTGACCAGTGGCTAGACTTTATATCTAGATTTGCCTCGAACTCGGAACAATGTGCTGATCTTGAGACACCAACAACTGAAATCTCACCTGACACGCTATCTGCAGTATCAATTTCCAGGGAACAGCTTATTGCTGCCATCAGTTCTCTCACAGGCTTCTGCTAAGGCAGGTGCAGATGAGATACCCCAATTCATTATTAAATGTCTTAGCCCATACATTTTGGGTCCCCTTCTAACTATTTTTAATGCTTTTGTCAAGTCCTTTCTTTCCCCAGCAGTGGAACATCTACCTTGTGAAGCCTATACCAAAAATTCAATCTCCTACTCTTCTTAAGAATTACCGGCCAATCTTCAACGCCTCAAGTCTTCTAAAACTCCTAGAGATGGTACTTCTCCCCATTCTAACTAAACAACTTCTTCCACATCAGCCTCATCAAATCCACTACTCTCTTCCTCATAGATCCACTGTGACTAATCTCTTAGCCACCACCAGCTCTATCCTCTCTGCGTTTGAATCTCATGTAGAGCTTGCAGTCACCTATGTGTAGACATCGAAGCAGCTTTCTACTCAATAAACATTCCTGCAATGCTGAAGCTACTTTCAGACCATTATCAAATCAAGGTAGACACTCTACAGTTCCTCACTTCACTCCTTCAAAATAGAATAATCCGGCTTACTGTGCACGGCCAAACATACGAGCGATGTGTCTGTTCAGGCGTGCCACAGGGTGGTGTCTTATCTGGGCTTTTGTTTACAGCGCTTATCTCGCCGCTTGTTGAGTCCAGGCATGATACTCTATGTTATGCTGATGATATGAAAATCATCACACTGATTTCTCCACATGATGATCTTCTCATGATAACAGCATCAATTAAAAATATACTCCTGGAATTTGCAAACTACCTCAACCAGTTTGGAGTAAAAATAAATCCAGAAAAGTCTGAATTTATGATATTCTCATTAAAGAAAACGCCTTCCTATATTCAGCCAACACTATGCAATTCCCCTATTCCCATCGTTAAGAAACATACTGATTTGGGGGTTATTTTTGATCCTAAGCTCTGCTTTGGTAGCCACATGGAAAAACTGCTCACCCAGGCAGCTCGACTCCGATTGATGGCCAAACAGCATTTGCATTATATTAATGAAGTAACGACCACCAGAAGATATATAAAAAGCAGTATATACTCTCCGCTTCTATATGCTGCAGGAGTATGGGCATCTGCTGCCCCTAGCACAATTCGATCACTCTTTTCTACTGAGTTTTGGCTCTTAAAATGGGCCATAAACAAAAACATAAACTTCCTCCACAGTTAAGGACAACTGAAATGGCCAGTTTGTTAAAAAACATTTACAGGCTTCCGACACTGATTAGGGTGAAATGCCTTACACCACCTGTAAAAATAATCACTGGCAAGATCTCGGCACCATCCTTCTGGGACCTGTGCTATTGGAGAGTCCCTCAGCCTTCCCTCAGAGCGACTCCAACTCTGTACCCACATCTCAGCCGTCTCCACCTACCCGATAGGATTCTGCCATTTCAGCTACTTTCGTGTGTCCAGTCTTTGTATGCTGACCTTAATAAGTTTTCTTGTGATAGGGAGTACAGTCGACGCATCCTTAAATTGTACTTCCCTACCCCTGATCCTTCTCCTTGAAGCTCGCCTTAATGCCGCAAGCCAGCAATATGACATGAAGATGGCTTACCAACCAACCTTGCAGTTTTCCACCTATATATTCTTCGTACATTGTGATGTGTATAATTGTATTATACTTTCAGTGTTAAGCTGTATTTACTTCTATTCGTTCACATATGCATTTTTTATATTTAATTTATTAATTTCTTTTTCTTATATATTGTAAATATTACTGTTAACCCCTGGCCTTGTGGCCGTGAAGGTCTTATTGCAATTTATCCATTGCATTACTATTATTATTATTAAATAGATGGATTTGGTACTAAATAGATTTGGAGATAGGCATACAATGAACATATTAAATAACTTGTTTGCAAGCGTCGATTTCAGGCTCAGGAGAGGTCATTCAATCTCCAAATTAAAATTCCTAGTAAGAAAATTTTTGATACTGAATGATACAGTAGAATAGATTTTCAATGCGAATCAATCACTACCTCTGTTTAGAGTGGAATGTACTATGTGTAATGACTTCATTGTCTTTTCTGTTAGCTAACAATTGTGTATGCAAAAACTGATTTAACTGATGAATTGCAACTTGCTGTCAAGAAATTTACTTTTCTTAACTAACGAGTTCTTGTATTGTAAATAAATTCAAATGATAAATAAATTTGTATTGTATTGTATTGTATTATTATTATTATTATTATTATTATTATTATTATTATTATTATTATTATTGCAATAAAGATTTCTACTTCTTTTTACATTAGCTGTGATATTACATGAAGGTGATCCATAGTTGAGAACCCTGTCCTAAAGGCAGCTCGCTCTTTCGGTTGATTCTCATCAAGTATTCTTTCTAATCTGTTAGTAATGACCCTTGTGAACAACTTGTAGATGTGGGATAACAAGCTAATTGGTCTATAATTTCCAATTTCTGATTTATCTCCTTTCTTATGCAGCAAAACTATGATTGCATTGTTCCACTCCTTAGACACCACACCTTTTCTAATGCATTTTGTGAAGAGCCTTGCCAGTTTTTGTGTTATGTCTCTTCCTCCCAATTTTAACAACTCTACAGTAACTTCATCTTCCCCCAGGTCTTTCTGATACTTCATTTTCTTCAACGCATGTTCTACCTCATCAGGAAGGATATCGGGTATGTTGCATGTGTTACTAATTTGCGATCCATCTTCCCCATTCCCTGGCTCCTTGTATAATTCTCTATAGTAGTCTTCTGCTATTTCAATTATGCCTTCTCTGCTATTGATAAATACACCATTGCTATTCTTCAGTTTCAGTATCATTTGTTTTTCTGTATTACTGCTCATGGCTGCTGATTTAAGTCCTTTGTTTTCCCTTAATGCTTGTTCTACTTTTCTTGTGTTAAATCTTCTTATGTCCTCTCCGAGTCTCTTTCTAATGGCTTTGCATAACTCACTATACTCAATTTTCTCCTTTTCATTGCTTTTCTTGCTCTTCATTTGTCGTCTTCTGTTCATCATGACAAGTGTTTCTTGACTAATTTTTTCTCCTTTGGATTTCTTTTCACCTATAGGTTTCTTGGGCTTTATCACTTTCAGAAAGTTGTAATATTCCTCGTCGATATCTTGTTCCTGAGCAGTCTGCAGAAGCTCAAACTTGTTCTTAAGTTCCAGTACATACTGCTTTTTCTCCTCTTCTGTTATCTGAAAGACCTTCATATTATTTACTCGAGTCAGTGTTTTCCTTTCTTTTCCTACATCTATATCAAGTGTGCATCTTACCATTCTGTGATCACTTCCACATTTATCTTGTTCAGGATGATAACATCATTCATGACATATCTTCTGTTAGTGAGGATGGTGTCGATTCATTATTCTCTATAGGAGAATAATGAAAATGGAATCTACAATAACCACTTTCTGCTCACCTTTTTTTGAAAAAAAGTGTTCATTACTGACATTCATCGAGATTTTGCAAATTCCACAAGTCTTTCGCCTCTTTCATTTCTTTCACCAATTCCAAAATTTCCTATAGTTATCCGACAAGTAGAAGAAAACTAATCGAAACAAAGCGATCAGTCATTCGACGTATGCATGCCACAGAGACAATGATTTACTTTTTGGAGTTGCTAATCCAAATCACTACAACTGCAACCAGCGCAAAGTAGTGACTAAGTTATGGATGGTCTTGCTCGCCCAACTAACACACCATTTGTACCTTGCCCATTCTGATTATTGTCAATTCTTCCATATGATTATGATTTTATGCGTTAAAATATATTTGCTTTTAATTCTTGCAGATGTGAACTTCTTAACTAACGAAATTGTCACCTGTATAGAGATATGCAAACCTAATTGTACGTAAGTAGAAATTAATGTATGATTCTCTGCTTTCATTTATAGCGTTTCTTTTGAAACTACTGTAGTCAATCATTTAAAAATGTTTCCCATTTTTATATTTATGTTCCTTTATACAATCAGGACGTCATTCTATGGGCCTCAGAACACTTTAATTTCCTTCCATACCAGACTATTCGCCTATCTTTCAAAGATTAAACCAAAATCAAAAAAGAAACGTAATGGCATTGATATTTCCTGAACCGAAATCTTTACGATAATACCATGTATGTTTAAAATGGATACATAAGTTTTGGTGTAGATTTTCAATTATATTTTAAGAAAATTATAAACCCGTTTCAAGATTTGGATAGCGAATGCAATGTAACAATTAGAATATTATTAATATTTGTAGTGTTATGATTTTGCTCAGATAAAATAAATGTCATTTTATCCGCGGTACCATCCATCTTCTCAATCCTCATCAAATTTCAAGCGTATTTTCGAACCAAATTTTCTTTCTTATTGCTGCAACTATTTTTATATACAGTAGTTACTTTGAAAAATTCACCTATGACCGGCAAATTTCATTCATTCAATAAGATATTCTGATTATAATTAACCCTTAATTTATTGGCAGAAAAATTGACCCTAAAATATCTCTCCCACATTCTGTCAGATTCATTTGTTGCCTCTATCGTTCTCAAATCCCTACTCCCCACTAATCACTTGGAATTATTTGATTTCCTATCTTTGAAACGTGACCTTCTCCTGTAAAACTTTCTTAGCAGTGAGGTAATTCTCCTTGACGATTTTAATGTTCACAACTCCAGCTGGCTTCCATTTTCTAGTCACGACCACGCACAGATTGTTCATTTACCTACCAGAATGCCACACACTCTTAACCACACAGTCAACGAGCTTGATCTTTTTCTAAAAACCAACCCTTCTAAGTACACGGTCCAGGTGAGTGGCCGTCTGGGGACCTCCGATCACATCTGGGTGATGGTCTCGTCTTTCCTGCGGCCATTCCTGACCTCGTGTTGTTTGGCATTACTAGAATAAAAAATGGGATGATCTGAGAGATTTCATTTCTTCTTTCCCTTAGTCGCATTACTGTTTCAAATCTTCTGATGTCAACGTCTGCTCAGACCTTGTCAGTAAAATTTTTCATTTAGGGATGAAATCCTTTATTCAACAGTCCTCCTTAAAATATTATCCTTTATCTAAACCTTAGTTTTCAAATAAAAGTTCCAAATGTATTCAAGATAACAATGTTGCATATCACAATCGGTTTCAATCCAAACCTCCAGGTTCATTTTCTGCCTACATCAAAGCTCGCAATAATTGTAAAGCAGTTATTAATTAGTCCAAACTAGATTTCGAACAGGCTAAGAGTAGAAAGCTTGCTTCTTGTTCAAATGGTAGTCGAGCATTCTGATCTTTTGCTAAAGCTAATGGCCGCAATATTTGCCACCTATTCCCACCTCTGAAAACTGGACGGTTCTGTTGCCACTTCAGCCAAAGATAAAGCTAACCTGATAGCATCCAATTTTTCCTGTTACTCATGTTTTGATGATCTTGGTAAACCACTTCCCACCATTCACAGTTCACTATATCCACTGCCTCCTGTGGGCTTTTGTCTAAAAGATGTCAGAATAATTTTGAACCGTCTTGATGCCAAGAAAGCGCCAGGTTCTGATAGTCCTAATATTACCTTTTCATGATATAAGACATCGAAACATAGCTTCCATAGATTTCTTATATTCTAAAGCGATTTATGGAGCATAGCTTCCTACCACATGGAGGGAAGCTATGCTCCCATGAAGTCGTTTCTACTGTTCTTCAAAATGTACCATAGATGGAAGTTGAAAGTTAACTTCTTGTTACACTCCATTTTGATCTGCACATTTATAATAACTTGAAATTTATTATCCTTTAGTATTTTGAAGTGTACTCTGAGTTTTGCTTTTAAAACAACTGACAAAACATCACTAGTATAGAATTTTGAAATTTCCTCCAAAACAAAGTGTAGCTTCCTATTTTATTAAAGTTATCATAATCCATTTCTTTAGGACTACAGAATATAAAACAAGGTCTAAAAGAGCATTTATGAGAGATGGTGCAGAAATTCGAAAAGTAAGTTATTAACTGACATATTAAATTTATTAAAACAATGGCAAATCTCATGATGCCTAATAAGAAACAGTTTTATACCACGTATGAAGACTGCTTCTAAATGTAACTAGTGAAGCTTGGCAGGTACAAACTGCAACAAAGAAATTAATATAAACTAATTAGCGGAATTTTGAGATTTTTCCGTAAAATAATTCTTAAATTTTTGTAATTTCATAGTACAGAATTGCACAATTTAAACCATAATTAACAACGAAGAGAAATTTTATTTTTCCTCTTAGAAAGCGCCTGCATTCTCTTGTAGGTTGTGCAGATTTGAGTTCATACGTTATTTAGGAGAGCAGTTGGGCCTTTTCTCTGCATGATTCTAATCCACAGTGTTTCCCTAAGTGCTTATTTTATTTGCTTCTCATTAGGTCTCAGTTAGCACCTCTCAAATATCGCTTATTGAATTAAACGGCAATTTTCATAAATGGTATAAAAGTGTTTAATTTAAGAAATCCAAAGTTAATGGAGCCATCTTTAATTTCTGTCTTGATTTTAGTAAAATCTCCTTTTAATCAACATAAAAACATGTTTTACCTTCTCTTGTTAACGTTGCAATGCTTAATGGATTATATAAATAAATAAAATTAAATTGAAAAGAAAGAGCAAGTCTAAAGGTTTCCATTCTCCTTTACATAGGATTTTTCATCCAGATTATCAGCGGATGCCATTCTCTAATAATACTGCTGCTAGTATTAGAGGATGGTAATTGTTTGTTTCCTAAATGCAGTTGTTGATGTTCGAATGGATTTTCAGGGTCGCTCCATTCATAGTTCGTTGTACATAAACTAAGAATGGATATGATATTGATGCTGATGGATATCATGCTGATGCTGGTAATGGGAATGGATATGATGATGATGGCAATAAATATGTGAAAATGACAATAGATATGATGACAATGGATATTATAATGATGATGATAACAATGGATATTATGATGATGATGATGATAACAATTGATATTATGATGATGATAACAATGGATATGATAATAGTGGCGGTAAGAATGGATTTGATATTATATAATGCTGCGCTCTTAAGCAAAAAATGATATTAGTTCTCTGAAGGGGTTCTTGCTATTAGTTCTCTGAAGGGGTTCTTGCTATTAGTTCTCTGAAGGGGTTCTTGCTATTAGTTCTCTGAAGGGATCCTACCAACTGTTCTACCCATGAGGGCAAAGACTAGAGAACACACGCAATTCACAGTCATTATGTACTCACAGGCATATGAGACAATTCTCGAGTGTCCCTGATATGATAGTTGTTTATCCTACAGGATGGGTTCGTAAACTTCAGAGAGTTTCCTTTTGTGATTTTCAGGATACAACGAATACAGATAAATATGGATATTTTGAAAAAAAAAATAGTTTCTCAGATCTGTATATTTGCGGATACATTTAGCTCGGCTCTGTTACTATCGTATGTGGGACAATCTACTTAAGGGAAATTTGGAGGGCCCTTGCATCCAAGTAAAGTATAGCGGCGGACTGGACTGCAGTGACTAGGTAATAAGTTTTCGAGGTGTATGTCCGGGACCGGGCAGAAGTATCCTATTTTGTTTACTTTGGATCTTTGGCCACAGTATAGTTCAGTGAGTGACAATTCATGAGTTCTAAGGAAAGAGATACTAAAGTGATGGAGGTAGACATGGTTGGTTGGTTAGTTGGTCGTTGTAGGCGCATCACAAACGTAAGCCACATTGCTTCGTATATAATATTTCTGTAAATTGCATGTGTTCTGTGATTGAGTTACTGTTTTCCGAAAAAAAAAACAAAACCCCAATTTCGGAGAAACACATGCCACCCTCGCTGAGATCGACTAACTCAGCGACATTGTGAAAAAGAACCATAAAAATTCATTGCATCATCGATGGGATTCGAACTGAGGTCTTTTCCACCTGGTGTGGGGAGGACCGTGATTAAACCAGCTGTGCTACCAAGGAGGGTAGGTGATATGGATGAGATATTCTTTCTTAGTATAGGACTGGTAAGCACTTCCACTTATATATCCGATGTGAATACCAATAATTATTTCATAGAGCTGAATACATATCTATGGATGATAATGCTGCATATGTGTCTTTGGTTGATATTTCTCTCATTCCACAAAAAGAAATAGCACGGAAACTGATTGCGGTGGGGTGGACAGGGCAGCTCATTGTTGAAGTCGAGTGTATTGTATACAATGGCTCCTTGAGCCCCCGTGTTGTCTGAAATGTGCCTGTGCCGACTCGGTTCACGGTGCCAAGTCATCTTTTCCAGCGTTGATTGTATACAGCCGCGTATTTCTATCTTTGGATGAAAAGAAATTCCCTGATAGCTGAGACTAGAGGCTGTGTAAGATGATCTGAGCAGTTCATTGTGCTACTTGGGCTTTTCCATATCTGGGGCGACTCTTTTTTTGTGTTATATGTGTAGGTTCTTACGTCACAAAAGTGTGTTGACTTGGGTATTACTATACCGATTGCCCATTGCGGCTTCGATCTGCATGCATCTACAGCCATAGTAACCCGTTCTTTGTAGTATTTTTCTGAAACTTGTTAATATCTAATAAACTTGTTTGACGTCATTTCAAGTGTGTTTTTAAGGAAGAATTACATATACAATTCAATAAATGATATATGCAAAGAGCTATTGGTCCTACACTTGTTCAATTTCAGTAACTCCTTCGAATAAGCTAATTAATGGTCCTTTGGATTTCCTTTCACTTCGATTTGTTTTATTTAATTTACTGATAACATCATACACAACAGCAAAGCCAAAAACCGCGTATGATACAAAATTCTGGAAAATAGCATAAAAATTAAATAAATATAATAAGTTAATAATCAGTAATAAACAAGGATAAATTAGAAAAATAGTCAAAACGAACTACGTTCAATAATAATATATGAGTTCTGAAAACGAATATACTTCAGATAATACATATCTGAGTATCTGAAACTCCTGAGGAGAGTTGGCTCGCTCGTGGAACATATCTAATTCAGTTAATATTTGCGATATTCATCAGCCTGTCCTGTTAAAGTTTCCATTCTGTCTTAGATTGATTTAGAAAGCATAATTCTTTAAGATATTCCTTCCAAGTTATCACCTTAAAAACATTTACGTGTAAACTTAAGCAGCTGGAAGTTTTTATTTGTTGTTTTTTTTTTTTTTTTAATTTTTATATTAGCGTAAATTGAGAACGGCCACATCCACATGCAAAATGTCCAAAAACTGTGTGTTCTCTGGTCATTTTCCAATTTTTCGGTACAAAAAATTTGAGTTTCTGGAGGAAAAAACCGTGATATTCTCGCCTGAGACCAACGAATTTAGCCATAGTTTGAAAAGAGCCCATACAGTTTGTCTCATCATTGATGGGATTCGAATCCTGGCTATAGAACCCTACCTTTGTTGGGAGACGCTCATGATAACCACCAGAAGGAGCAAGCAGCTAGAAGAGGCATAGTGGCATAGCGTTTTGTGAAAGGCGCCACCGGTGTTTTCCCACATCTCCGCCATGGTACTTTGTGAAGAATTACAGAATCTCTGTAAAAGCCAGAAAAAGTGTGGTGTCTGGTTTGTGATAAAGTGGTGCTATGTTCTGTTGTTCTGTCTCTGGCTGCTTGGCCGCAGGGCCCCTAAGGGAACCCCACCTTGTCCGCCACCACCACTGGGAGCTGAGCCAGGCTGTCCATTATATTCTGCCTGGTCTCCGCCAGGGTTGCCTGAGCTTCCTGACGGAGATGGACCCCAAAGGAAAACACTAACAAGAAAGACAGAATCACATATAATCCTGATTAAGCCGACAGAAGACGCGCAGCTTGACACAAGTGGCGCTGTAAAGGAAACTTTAACAAAAAATCTAAAAGACCAAATGAAGACGATCCAGATCAAAAGTACGCGGAAGACTAGACACCCAGGCGTGGTAATTGAAATCAACTTCAGAGAAGAGGCACAAACAATCTTAAGTAATGAAAATATGACCAAGTACGGTTTAAAGGCAGAGGCTCCCAAGAAAATAGGACCCTCAGTTGTCTTATTTGACATACAGCAAGGTGTAACCCCAGAAGAACTCAAAGAGGAAATTTACCACAAAAACCTAAGTCTGCACCTACCTGAGGACACTGTGGAAGGAGACGTTAGCCCAAAATACAGTACTAAATCTAAAACACATTCAAATGTCAATTGGGTAATCCAGCTCTCCACACGAGCATGGCAAACCTTAGAAACACAGAGTCTCATTTTCATAGGCTGGGGCAGCCATAGGTTTAAGGAGCATATATCAGTTACGAAATGTTACAAGTGCCTTCGCTTTGGCCACACATCACACACATGCAACCAGCGTGATTCAACATGTGGCCACTGTGCCCAAAAGGGCACAAGTACAGAGATTGCCCAGCCAAAGATCAGCTCCCAATCTGTGCAAACTGCAAAGCAGTGAAAGCTCCTCATCAACACTCAATCAGGGATGGGAACTGTATGGTATACCTGAAAGCCAAAAGCCAATACCAAATAAGAGTCAACTGTGGATAGAGGCCCCTCTACAAACTGCCACCATGAAATAAAAAGAGTTCAACTGAACGCGCAAAGAGCGAGGCTGGTAGCTAACCAACTAAAAGTAAAAATAGAGGAAAACCAAATTGATGTGGCCTTATTACAGGAACCGTATGTTCGCTCAGGTGTCGTCACAGGTTACTCTGCATCCTATAAAATGGTCTACTGCAAAACCGAAAACCCATGGGCAGCAATAATCATCAGAAACCCAGAAATCAGCACAATAAAGATACACCACTCTGCACTGCAAACAATGCCTGTGCACAAATCATAACCTCAGTTAGGGTCCTTGTTCCTGTAACAATATATACTCACCCTGGTGAAGACATCACTCCAGCGATCTCAACCATTCAGACAGCTCTTGAGACTCTCCCGGTAGGACGATTACTAATAGCTATGGATGCAAACTGCAGATCTCTGCTCTGGCACAGTCGCACTCCTGACAGATCTGCACAAAGAAATGGTGCAAAACTAGAAGAATTCTTCCTAGTCACAGGCCGCCCAGATCAACTTCCAACTTACAGCGGGCCCCTTTGGGAGAGCACCATAGATGTTACTGCAGCCACCCCAGACATTGCCAACAAACTAGCCAAATGGACTGTACAAGAAGCCTGGACCACGTCGGACCACAGAGCGATATCATTTTCTCTGGTTCGCTCTGTGGAACGGACCCCTCCGATCCCACGAGTTGTGATACGGTACAATTCAAAAAAGGCAGACTGGGAACGCTTTCGGACTGATCTTACAAGAAGACTCCCTGAAGACACTCCACTCCTTCAGACGGATTATTACCACTGCCATAAGATCTGCATGTGATCTCTCCATCCCATGCAGAAGGCATGGGATGGAGAGATCACATACCAGTATGCAGTTCCCTGGTGGAATCCCCAACTACAGGATCTCAGAAGAAGAGTTCACCATGCAAGAAAAATGTTGCAGCAGGCTCGATCAAGGCTACCTCCCCATGAGGTAGATGCCGCCAGGGAGGCTAACCGCATTGTCAGAAATGAATACACAAAGCTAATACGTAAAAGTAAAAAGCAAACGTGGCATACCCTGGTATCCACTTCTGGGAATAAGGACCCCTGGGACATCGTTTTCAAGATCGTAACAAACAAGCTGCCACGAGGAGAGTTACTCGATACGACACTAAAGATGGATGGCTCCTCTACTTACACCTGGAAGGATAGCATTAACAATATTCTAGACCCCATTTATCCCATTGAAGCTGCAGCTATGACTCAACAACAACAACAACAAGAAATAGTAGATGAAAATCATAACTATCATCCTGCCTCTGTGGAATCCCCCTTCACTAACATTGAGATGGACTTGGCAATAAACAAAATGAAAGTAGGAAAAACACCTGGTGCGGATCTTCTGAAAGTGGATATGGTTAAAATATTTTCAGCATACTATCCTGTTACTCTCCTAAGCCTTCTAAATAGGTGCCTGACGGAAGGCACCTTTCCAACATCCTGGAAAACGGCAACCCTGAAATTTATATTGAAAAATCCCGACAAGCCACCACAAATTCCAACCTCCTACCGCCCGATTGCCTTGCTCTCTGTAATGGCCAAGTTACAAGAACGTTTGCTCCTATTTCGCTTAACCTCCAGATATGAAGAACAAAAACTCCCAAGTGATAAGCAATTTGGATTCAAAGCAGGTTGCAGCACAGAAGATGCCATCAACAGATTAATCACTCAAGCAACTCACACAGCCTTTAAAATACTCCTTTGCAATCATGGTAGACTTCGCTGGGGCCTTTGATCGACTATGGTAGCTAGAAGAGCCAGTCAGTGGGTACATTTTAAGTTTTTAGGATGTCAGAGCAAGTAGGTCGGTTGAATTGCGAGTTTGTACAATTTTCTTGCACGCCGCCATCATAAAGTTTGCAAGCACTTCAAGTCCTTATACCGTCACCCTCTCAACCTAAATCAGATTCCCGTACAGACAACTTGTTTATAAACTTTGTAATGTAGATTAGAAGCACTTTTCCTAAGTGCATGCCTTCGAATGTCTTTGAATAATATCTGAACGCAAGCCAAATTTGCTTCAGTCGTTCGTTCGAAGTGAGATTTCGTTCTTAACGTCATTAATTATGTCTTGGACTCAGGTATAAAATTCTAATGAATTCAATATATGAAATTGTGACCACTGTTATTAGACGAAATTTTAATGAATGTTTTTTCTTGCATTTTATAGCACGTCAATTCCCAATACTATTCCGGCGGCAAGAGTTCAAGGTATTTATCCAATTTGTGTAACTTTAATTTGAAAATAAAGCAAGATATTTTCACTTTGTCTTACTCAACAACTAGACGCATTAATCGGGAATATAAGGGGACAACTGAAATTACCATTTTTAATATGCTTGAGCTAGAAGCTGCAGTAGCTAAATTGAACCATAAAAAATGTCCTGGCATTGACCTCATTGAGAATCGAGTGATTGAAAAATTTTATGAATTCTTCCCTTAGTCTTTATTAAACTTATTTAATAAATGCTTGCTAGAAGAGCTTTTCCTTCTTGAATGGAAGCATGCGCTCCTAAAAATCTTGCATAAACCGGGAAAGCCAAAAAGAAACCCCAGACCATACAGACCTATCTCTTTATTGGCCAATCTTGGCAAATTATTTGAAAGGATGATTGCCCCAAGGATTTTAAAATTATTTACAGAACATAAACTGTCCTATGATTGCCAGTTTGGATTCAAAAAAGGACGACCCACTGAGGACGCAATCTCAACCTTGCTGACTTACATTCAGGAGGCAAACAGCAAATATGTTCTTGCTGTTTTTATTGACTTTGAGGGCGCTTTCGATTCCCTCTTGTGAGAGAGTGCTCTCAGGTCACTGCAACTGGCAAAGTGTGATGACTACCTGTTCAAAGTCCTTAGATCTTACTTTTAGGACCGACAAATTAGAATGTGTTAAGAGGATGCCCTCAGGGTTCAGTCTTAGGACCTCTCTTTTGGAATGGAGTGCTAGACCAGTGGCTCACGAAGGATAGCGACGAGTTCATCAAAGTTGCATATGAGGATAACTTGGTGGTGGAAGTGTAGGGAGGATCAAGACAAATACTCGAACAAAAAATTTAGTCAGTTTTGAATAATTTAGTGACATGGGCGGGTTTGAATAAACTAAAGATTTCTGTTACCAATACCAATTTCATGTTGTTTAAACATTACTTCGATTATGGAAGGCCGCAAAAGGTAACCCTATATGGCACTCAAATTCCATATGTACAGAACACCAAGTATTTGGGTTTAACTTTAAATGATCGTCTCAGGTTTCATGTACATGTCAGTAAAATCAATGAAAAAATCAAAACGTTCGTAGCTGCATTTGTTAGAATTTCCTGCAAGGAATTGGGTTTATCCAAAAAAAACTCTGGTATTGTACTACAAGACGATATTTCTCCACATTATAGTTTATGGTGCTGGTATCTGGTTTGCGGCTGCTACCAAGGTTACAACTAAAGCCAAGCTTCTTCCCTACAACGTATAATGCTGCTTACAGTTATACGCACTCCCAGGACAGTGTCGACAAATGCCTTACAGGTTATTGTAGGCCATCCCCTTGGATTTACACATTATTTTCCGAGGTATTGTATATAACTTAAAGAACGGAAAGGCGTTACAAATACTAAATATCACCTCTAATCCAAATAACAACATTAACGAGAAAAAACGTAGAATTTGGGGTGAGCTTGTGAATTGCTGGCAGCAACGTTGGAATTTGAGTGAGTATGGAACCATTACAAGAGGGTTCATCCCAGCCGTAAGCTTTGCAATGGACAGGAGGGTGTCTTCTTGGTTTGCTCCCACCATGACCACGAGTTACTTAATCACTGCACATGGCTTAAGGACCAAACTATTTGAAAGAGGATTAGAATCTGACCCTTACTGTTCGTGCGGTGAGGTTGAATCTTGGAGACATGTCATCTTTGAATGCAGAATGTATACTTCAGACAGGCAGGAATTATTAAATAGGTTACCAAACCTCACGGAGAATAATTTACCTCTCTTGGTTCAGAGGTGGGACATCTTTGCTTTGCTTCAGGAATTCTCGGCCAAAGTTTTTAAAAGAAGACAGGAGTTAAGAAATCTATTGCAGAATACCCATTAAGGGAAGTGCTGCACATTTGACGACAGAACTCTTCATGTACTGGCATCTTTATAGAATGTTTCTGGTTTACAGTGCGAGTTGATCTTCTTCTCCTGGATACCCAAATGCAGGCTTGCATTTGTGGATGGACTCTAAGTGGAGATAATGTTTATCTAAGTGTTAATGTTAATGTTTTCTAAGTGTTATTGTTAAGTTAATGTCACTCTAAGTGTGTCTATTTGCTATTTACATGTAAGTAATTGTATAATGTTGCTTTTGTTTCAACAAGTGTACCTTGTTCATAGTTCTAATTGTTTTATTATTATTATTTTTTATTTTTTTTTTTTTTCGCTGGCCTCCAAGTTTGGGCAGCCTTCGGGGCGGGATTTCTGGCACCTACCAGTATAGCACTACCTCCGGTAGGTGAGGGATTTGTGCATTACAGCACACACAGAGAATGGTTTATCCAGGTGTTGGTTTGTCCCTGGTAGCGAAATGGCCTGATATAACACTCTTTTTTCAAGCCTGTTTTGCAGAGGTTCTGAGCTTTTACAGGAGTAATAGGTGGGGATGGGCTTATGTCTAGGAGCCACCCTTCATATCAGGACACGCACAAGTAAATGAACAGAAAGACTAAAGCATATATAAGAGTATGTATATAAAATCTGTATATAAATCTTGTATATAAATTGATTAATATGTATCTTGAAAATGTATATACAGTTGTGTGTTAATAAATAAAAAAAAACAGAATTCAGAGGTGGGTGCCACCCTCCGACAGTTATATATATACAATACAAATACAACCCAAATTCCGAGATTCAGACTCAACAACCCAAATTCCAGATTCAGAATCAACAACTCGAATTCATTTTTAATATAAACTTCCAGGATCATATTTAGGGGATCCTCCCTGGCAAGCTCAGGCGGGCGACGTCCAGGTTTCGTCCCAGCCTTTATCTGGAACGAGACTATATTTACACCCTACTCCCAGCCTGCCTCCTCGTAATGAGCAGATAGGTAACAGGTATCCCACTAGGGGGGGGCCTCGCGGCTAAATGAACCGAGGAAAAACATACCAACACAACACTACATAGACTATAGAAAAAACTCACACTATCTCTAGCCTTTACAGTGTTTGTCCTGCGGCGCAGAGTATATTACGAGGATCTCCCCCACGGTGCCGCTTGACAAGAAACACTAAACACACTACCCTGAATTCAGAGATACTTTTCCTGAATTCAGAGAGAGATATTCAAATTTATACGTACAAATCTGGACAATCCTTCCTACGAACATACCGTCATCGATGGGATTCGAACTCAGGTATTTACCACCTTGTGTGCGGAGGAAAGCGATCCTACCAACTGTCCTGCCCACGAGGGCAGTTACGTACAGTTATCAAAAACACGAAGAGGAGTGCGGCTGCTGATCATTGTTCCACCCCACACGAAAACATCGCCTCCATCGTAAATGTCCATTTCTCTGATATTGGAGAGATCACACCGCATTCCTCGTTGTCTCCAGATGAAATAACGTCTAGAATATGTTTATAGGCTAAAATGGGACTCATCAGAGAACAGAACTGTAACCCTTTTTTCATGGCTCCAAGACACATTAACATGTGACTTGGAGCCTTGAAAATTGCACTACTGTCGACGGATGAAGTTAATGGGACTCTGCGATGGATGAAGTTAATGGGACAGAAACCACTGACTTCCTTGGGTAGAGTCCACTTGAATTGGGCTTTCTTAACACAATCCGGTTGGAAATATTTTCGCCCCTGGCCGCAGCAACCTCAAGAGACTGTTGATTAAAGGATATCGCAGAGTGACGTCTTGTTGTTAGAGCCAGATAGCAGTCTGTTCTGTTTGACCATTGCCAGCTCTTCTTGTAATGGTTCCAGTCTCCTTAAACTTTTTCTCACAGCGCCGAGACGACACTGTGTGACACATTAAGCCAACTCTGCCTGCGATTGCCCTTCTTCAAGTCGTCCAATGGTCTATCATCTACAAGAATCATCTAGACGACGATGAGTTGCCATACTGAGTACTGCAGTGTGGCTATCCCACTGAACAACTGCCAAAAGTGGGATTGAAGTGATGTAGTCGTATCCCCTATTTTTATAATCAATTTCACAATAAAATATTAATGAAAAACATTTTGAACAGTGTATATAACCCATTAGTGATGTTGTGGGGGTGGGGGTGCTATGATGAAACAATCTATCTCTATTTATCCCTGGCTGGGTCGCCAATTGTGGGGGTGGGGTTTCTATCTTATATATATTTTTATATTACTTTTTATTTTGTTATTATTTGTTATTTATATTCCCCACTTTGCATCTGACTGGTTATCTCACAGAAGAATTCCGGTTCTGAGGGAGTTTCTATATTAGTGCACTCCTCCTTTGGGTTTTGCTGTGTGTTCAGAAATGACCAAACTCCATTTTCATTAAGTGAAATACAATCAGTTTATTATACATACTTACAAATAAAAGATAAGACAAATCATTACACATTATTCACTTCATATATAGGTACAGGGCATGGATCACGTTCCTGGTCATTAGGCTCTACCATCCATCATCTTCTTCTTACTATAGGCCCACTAACATCTCGTACAATCAGTTTAATTTAACTCTTTCTTAATTACAATTGACATTTATTATTTATCTATTTATATCTTTCTTTTTCATACCTATCTAGCACAATCCTACATTCTTCTTCATGTTTGATACAATTCTTCTTCTGGAATTATGTCCACTCTACAAACTATTCTATTCTATTCTATTCTATTCTCTCCCCAGCACTTTAAAGTTACATGTTAATGAGATGTACATGGGATTATTTATTTATTCATTCCCTCAGGTAAACTTCAGCATATAGCGACTGACTTCTCTACTACAGTAACATTATATAAACAACATACAACTGTACCTGCTCTATAGGCTAACCCGTCCAAAATTATTACTTTTACTCCATTGATTAATCAGTAAATAAATCATAACTGTAAACCATCCTTCATTAACTATTTCTATGATATTTCCTTACTTATCTATACCTTAACTTAACTCTTTACTGTATGCTTCCCCAAATCTCACTTAATATTTATCTATCTTCCCTGCAGTCCTTTGCAATTACATAGAGGTAAATTCGTTGTTTAACCACTTACTTCTGGGGATTTGGATCATACCGCTAATACAACGTGTGGCCAGTGGCTTTCTGCTCTGCATCGGGTCCTCCTTTGGTTTGGGAACGTTCATCTGGAATGCTAAACTCTGCCAGGGATACTTTTCGCTTTGCCGATCATCCTGGTCTCGTATCCTTCTTTGCTGTGCCGGATCATTCAGTAGGGGCCGCTTCCCATCGCTTTATTTCCACAGGACGGTACGGTGTTCTTCTCGCTGTCCTCCTTTCAAATATATCTCTCGGTGGACGCTTTCGGACTTCTGTGATTCGTCTCGAGAAAGTTCCCCTTTCTGTAACTCGTCTATACTTCATTAAAACTATCAGAATTTAGTGAACTCACCATAACTGGTTCTACTGGTGGATCGCTTCCGGGGACTGTTTCCTGGGCCTATCTTTCCAAAAAATCACTCTCGAAGAAAACTTTATCATCTTCCGAAAAACTTTATTATCTCCAAAAAAACTTTATCACATCTCGAAAAATCATCTCCGAAAAACTTCATCACATATCTAAAACATCTTATCACCTCTTTTAAAAACTTTATCACACATCAAAAAAAACTTTATCACACACCGAAAAACTTTTTCATCTCCGAAAAACGTTATCACCCCTCTCGTTTGCGCGCGCTCTTCTCCTTTTATTTCCCAAAATTTAGTAACGCCCCTCCTTTCCTCAACCAATCACTTCTATCTGACCATCATCGTCCCCTTCCGGTGTAGAGAGAACTTCCATTTCTATAGAATTCTCGAATATTCTGGAAAAGACCAGAATTTCGGAGCTCAGACTCCATCCGGAAAACACCTGCGTCCATTTTCTTGATTCGTCTCGCATTATTATAAAATGACCACACCTGCTCTGTTTGTAGTAAACAAGAGCGCCCCCGCTGGTACCCCTATTGTCATCTCTGGACCAAACCGTCCCTTGCCATACTATCAGTTGACCCCCCACTGTTCCGTCTTGCTATTTTCGCTTGCTGTTTCCGGTGTGGGCACTGATCGTATATCTGTTTCTAATGTTTTTCTTCAAGGTATATTTGCTTGTACATTAAATTTAACCTTCTCTTAAATTAATTCCATTAGCGCGAGACCCATTATCTTAAACAATATTAGTGACTTTAAGTGTTTTCTTTTGTGGTTTACAATATCACTATCTAGCGTTCTTTCTTAAATTATATTTAAATTTAACTTGTAAGACTTTGTGTCTTACAATCGTCAACCCTTGCCAGAAAAATTTATGCATGTGTAAATTTTTCTATTCTAATACATCTCTACTCGCAATTTTGGTCCACTGTACATCTATTTACAGACCCCCTTTATACATTACTATTTATGCTACAATATCCTCTGATGCCAAAATCACCCTGATGAAGCCTGCCATAATGAATATTTTTAAAGAGTATCTATATTCATTGGACATTTAAATTACTTAACACACTGCTAAATTTCAGAACTATACTAATCCAATGTCTACCTGTTTATCTCCCAATAGCTGTATGTGACCCTCTTAGTGTTCTATATACAAATATATACATATACACATTCTAAATATATTAGGCCTCACTAAATCTACTCCCATCCCATATTTTCATCGAATAAACCTCCTAAATACATCTGCTGCATCCTGTTTATTTCCTCCAACTTGTGGACCCCTTCCCTAGTGGAATTTTCTGTTCTGTGTTTCCACAATCCTTCGATTCCTTTGAGCTCTGTTGTTTCCTTTAATTGATTGCGATTCTCTTCATTGCCACTTTCTTCCACTTTATTTGAAGGTTTGCTATCTTCATGTCTCTCTTCCCTTCGAGACGTTTTCTTTCCAGAATTTACATTAACCCTTTCTCTCATTTCCAAGACTCCCACGTGTAACATCCTTCCGCTTTCTTGGCACTTTCCCTCATTAGTCCTATTAGTTTTGTTCCTCTTCTTTAATTCCCTTAATTCTTCTTGAGCAATCAGAACCTTATCAATAGCGTTTGCCTTACGCCTTTTTGATTCCTTCACACTCCTTCCCTTTGAAGATTTCCCTCTTTTTGTCTCATACTTGGCTCTGCCGCCTGCATTTTGCCTTCTATCTACTTTAGGACTCACAGCGGTATCACTACCGAAGGTAATGCTGCACCTTCCCAGATCTATCTGGGCGCCTAATTTCTTTAGTAAGTCCGTTCCTAGTATCGCGTCATGTCGACGACTGTTTACCCTGTTTGCCACTAAATATGAATGGGGCACCATGTTTTCACATCCCTGTAGTTTTATCTTGTCTCTAACTATATAATCGGTGTGAATTTCTTCAGCACCTATCCCCTCTACAAGAAATTCGCGGCAACATCTTACATCTCCCTTATTTGACCCTTTGCAATATCTGATGAGGTAATCCCACATTAAAATAGACCTTGAGGCTCCTGTGTCCACAAGAAATTTACCTGGTATCCCACCTAAGCTGCCCTTTACATATAACAGGTCGTTTCTCCTGCCATTATCATTTACAGCACCTAAAGATATCTTTTTTCCTTTGGCTGTGTTTAAGTGTAATGCTTGCTTCTCCCAGCGGGCATGTCTAAAAGATCTATGTCTTTTAACTACGGCATTGTTAATGCGCTCTCGTTCATTCCTGTACTCACCATGTTTAGCGCAATGCCTTTCCTCCCTGTGCTGGTCCATGTTTCTGGGGTTTCTAAAGTGTGGGTACCTGTCTCGTTCCCAATACTCTCCCCTTTCCCAGTTATTGCTAGCGCCCTGTCTTACTTTGCAGTCGCGGGTCCAATGGTCGGTGTTCTGGCACCTATAACACCATTTACGACCCCCATCCTTGTCTCTCCCCTCGTTTGTTCGTGAATTTAATTCTCTACCCAATCTTTGTTTCACTGCAGCTTGTTGCTGATCTTCCCTAGCATCCTTGCTTAAGGAGAGCCTTTCCATCATCCATTCCATCTTTCTTTCGATGCTGTTTAAGTGGTTTGATAGCTGCTTGATTTCACTTCCCACTCCCTTGATTCTTTTCCTGTTTCTGGCAGTTTTTTGTCGGTTATCGCGTTTATCTCCTTTGCCCCCGTATTTCTACTAAAGTTTTCAAGCATTTCCTCCTCTAATGAGAGGTTGTATGCGTCTGTTAATGTTTCGGGTTTTTTCCTTAGTACTTCCTTTTTAAAATTATGGCGGAGCCCTGTGATAAATTGCCCTGTTAGTATCTTTTCGAATGCCTGTTTCTCCGATTCTGATGTTTCTATATTTATTTTTCAATTTAGAAGGCGCTAGTGGAATTCGCTTACTGTTTCGCGAGTGGTCTGCGTGTATCCTCCCAATTTTCCTAAGCTGGTTAACAAGTCATTCTTTCTCCCAAATAATTTTCTTAATGTTTCAGTGAATCTGTGGAGCGTTTCTACTTCTTCTGCCACTGTGGCCTGCCTGTATTTTTCTAATGCCTGTCCTTCTAATTTAAATTCCCCTATAGTTATGATATCTAGATCGCTTAACTCTTCCTTATCCTTAATTAGATTTAATTTATTAATGAATTTTTCCACTCTTTCACCCGATTCCCCCTTAAATGGTTTCAAATAATCACTATATTTGATTTGCCCTGACCCCTTGGCTACCATGCTTACCATTCTCACCTCTGGATCTTCTTGGCCTTCATATTCACTGTGGCCCCCAATATTTTCGCAATCCTCACCGCGTCTCCTACCCTTTCTTGGCATTTTTATATTTATTACTCTCTAGCTATCAACTTTAACTAATCAATAAGTCTGCCGCTTAATCTTTCTACAATTCCTTAACTATATTAGATAATCCAATTCGATCTACCATTAACATTTACCTGCTTGATCAATAATCAATTTGCTAAAATTCAACAACCAATAATTATAAAAATTAAAATTTTTAATTTTAATAATTAAAAATCAATAATTATCTCTTTACATCTACACTTATCTATCCTTGAAGTTTACCTGATCAATCTCACTAATTAATTCAATGGTACATAAATAATAATTTCCAATTCAATGCTAAATCAATACTTGCCTATTCAAATCCACAGTTATTTACCTGTTCAATCTATAATACATTCTACAATAATCAACTCAATAATACATAAATAATTCTAACTTACACTTTCTGGCTCGCCAGCTGAATTTTACAGTTTCAGCAACTGATTATAATGAATCTTTGTTTTGTCATTTCTAAACACAGCCTTCCGTTGAGGAGTTTTCCTGGCTGGCATATCGCCAATTGTGGGGGTGGGGGTGCTATGATGAAACAATCTATCTCTATTTATCCCTGGCTGGGTCGCCAATTGTGGGGGTGGGGTTTCTATCTTATATATATTTTTATATTACTTTTTATTTTGTTATTATTTGTTATTTATATTCCCCACTTTGCATCTGACTGGTTATCTCACAGAAGAATTCCGGTTCTGAGGGAGTTTCTATATTAGTGCACTCCTCCTTTGGGTTTTGCTGTGTGTTCAGAAATGACCAAACTCCATTTTCATTAAGTGAAATACAATCAGTTTATTATACATACTTACAAATAAAAGATAAGACAAATCATTACACATTATTCACTTCATATATAGGTACAGGGCATGGATCACGTTCCTGGTCATTAGGCTCTACCATCCATCATCTTCTTCTTACTATAGGCCCACTAACATCTCGTACAATCAGTTTAATTTAACTCTTTCTTAATTACAATTGACATTTATTATTTATCTATTTATATCTTTCTTTTTCATACCTATCTAGCACAATCCTACATTCTTCTTCATGTTTGATACAATTCTTCTTCTGGAATTATGTCCACTCTACAAACTATTCTATTCTATTCTATTCTATTCTCTCCCCAGCACTTTAAAGTTACATGTTAATGAGATGTACATGGGATTATTTATTTCTTCATTCCCTCAGGTAAACTTCAGCATATAGCGACTGACTTCTCTACTTCAGTAACATTATATAAACAACATACAACTGTACCTGCTCTATAGGCTAACCCGTCCAAAATTATTACTTTTACTCCATTGATTAATCAGTAAAAGATCATAACTGTAAACCATCCTTCATTAACTATTTCTATGATATTTCCTTACTTATCTATACCTTAACTTAACTCTTAACTGTATGCTTCCCTAAATCTCACTTAATATTTATCTATCTTCCCTGCAGTCCTTTGCAATTACATAGAGGTAAATTCGTTGTTTAACCACTTACTTCTGGGAATTTGGATCTTACCGCTAATACAACGTGTGGCCAGTGACTTTCTGCTCTGCATCGGGTCCTCCATTGGTTTGGGAACGTTCATCTGGAATGCTAAACTCTGCCAGGGATACTTTTCGCTTTGCCGATCATCCTGGTCTCGTATCCTTCTTTGCTGTGCCGGATCATTCAGTAGGGTTCGCTTCCCATCACTCTATTTCCACAGGACGGTACAGTGTTCTTCTCGCTGTCCTCCTTTCAAATATCTCTCTCGGTGGACGCTTTCGGACTTCTATGTTTCATCTCAAGAAAGTTCCCCTTTCTGTAACTCATCTATACTTCATTAAAACTATCAGAATTTAGTGAACTCACCATAACTGGTTCTACTGGTGGATCGCTTCCGGGGACTGTTTCCTGGGCCTATCTTTCCAAAAAATCACTCTCGAAGAAAACTTTATCATCTTCCGAAAAACTTTATTATCTCCAAAAAAACTTTATCACATCTCGAAAAATCATCTCCGAAAAAACTTCATCACATATCTAAAACATCTTATCACCTCCTTTAAAAACTTTATCACACATCAAAAAAAACTTTATCACACACCGAAAAACTTTTTCATCTCCGAAAAACGTTATCACCCCTAACGTTTGCGCGCGCTCTTCCCCTTTTATTTCCCCAAAATTTAGTAACGCCCCTCCTTTCCTCAACCAATCACTTCTATCTGACCATCATCGTCCCCTTCCGGTGTAGAGAGAACTTCCGTTTCTATAGAATTCTCGAATATTCTGGAAAAGACCAGAATTTCGGAGCTCAGACTCCATCCGGAAAACACCTGCGTCCATTTTCTTGATTCGTCTCGCATTATTATAAAATGACCACACCTGCTCTGTTTGTAGTAAACAAGAGCGCCCCCGCTGGTACCCCTATTGTCATCTCTGGACCAAACCGTCCCTTGCCATACTATCAGTTGACCCCCCACTGTTCCGTCTTGCTATTTTCGCTTGCTGTTTCCGGTGTGGGCACTGATCGTATATCTGTTTCTAATGTTTTTCTTCAAGGTATATTTGCTTGTACATTAAATTTAACCTTCTCTTAAATTAATTCCATTAGCGCGAGACCCATTATCTTAAACAATATTAGTGACTTTAAGTGTTTTCTTTTGTGGTTTACAATATCACTATCTAGCGTTCTTTCTTAAATTATATTTAAATTTAACTTGTAAGACTTTGTGTCTTACAATGTGAACCCTATTTCATAATCATTCCATATTTTCTTCCAGACGTCCTGATGTCATGTTTGACATTATCTTTGATGGAATGGAACTAACAAAGTACAAATACACACCAAAATATGAGGTAAACCTTTATATACTAAAAGTAAACACCCTTTTTTGTTTCAATATTCTATTTGTTCAATACGAACATCAAAATGAACCTAATGGGAAATATTATATTTATGGTATTCCTGCCCTCCGAAGGTTTCCTCCCAATTTATAAGGAAAGGAGATTTGGCTACGAAATATAAACAAGAAATATGCAAGAAGAATGCTAATAGAAGGGTACGCCCATAAATTCAGATTAATGAATTTATATAAATTCAGAATTGGAAAATTAATCAGCATTTTTGGTGATTACTTTTCCAAATTAATGTACTTCACAAGTACTTAACGTTTATCTCCTTTTGGGTAATCCTTTCCAGATAAGAGCTCACAATTGTTCAATTAAAATTGAATTTTTCAATTATGATCAAGAGAGCAACAGACATGCCTGTTATTTCGCATACATGGACATCCTACTAACGATAAGATACGCATGCGTGTATATTTTACAGCTGAAACAACACGGCATTTGAACAGTAGTCGCAGTACAAATGCCAACATTTTTATGAGTAAGCTGTCAGTCATTGTAGTTGTGTTATTAAAGTAGCCATAGACGATGCGGTTCATTGGAAGACCTGCCTTCCGAGAGGCAATTTTCACTTTAGGTTTCCTTCTCGAAAGATATCGATTTATTTTCAGGTAGATCAGTACCTTTTGCATGCAGAATTTAGAAAAGTTTCCTTTTCCTCAGTTTTTAAACTTCAAGAACCAGCCAAAAACGAAAATTTTGTTTTATTTGGTCTCTGACATTTGCTTCACTGCTAATTTCTTTTTTTAATTACGTTTTCTCATATTGCTTGTTTCTAGTGTCATGCATTTCGCCCTTAAGTTTTATAACAACATTAAGCTAATTGCGTGATGGACTACTATTGGCTGAATCACTTCTCCTGCGCGAAGTGGAATGGGGAAACAAAGGGTGGAAAAGTGACATGAGGATCATTCATATAACAAAACTGTTCTCATTTTGGTGATGTGGACAGAGAAATGTGCTGAACATGCATTTCCAGGTCAATCCACACACACGCTCAATGGGACTGGAGTTTGGCAAATGGGGAATATCGCAGATACGTGAAGTCTTCCTCGGGTTTCAAGTTAACAGTGCATCCATTTCTGGAGGGTTGCATTGCCATCTTGAAAGTACGACTATCCATCGAGACAAACATCCAGCATTCGAGGTGTGCCTTATTTGCAGTGATGTTCGGGTATTCTCTGGAAAAGTCGCACCACGTACGCCACAGCAGAGAGACAAAGGAAATGCCAATAAAACTTGTCCCACGCCATTACACCTCTACCAGCAAACTGTACTATCGGTACGTAAAAGGACAGTTTCAGTGTCTTCTGCGGTTTCTTCGATTAGTGCTGAAAAGTAATCAAGATTCATAGGACAACAGAACTTTGCAGTTTTACTGTGTCCATCTTTTGCGTTCCTGGCAAATAATGGCCGTATTTTTCAGCTTGGTGATCAGCACTTTCACATTAAATGTAGAGGCGAGTGCGTGAGTTAATTGCCAAAGAATAACTAAGGTAATGAGGCGTCAGTCCATTTTTTTTTTATAAATTTTAAGTGTGATTTGCCTTTGTTTTGGACAAAAATCCGAGCTTCCAGGAGATTAGACGATGCAACGCTTGTCTGAGACCGACTATCTCAGCCAGGAACGTATAGATTAGCTGTTGCTTACCCAACCTTTCCGGTAAATAATTGAATCATTCCAAATTTATTGAAAGCTCGTTTTACGGCCAACATCCACACACAATTTCCTATACGGGGTCCGGCTTGCCAAAAGGTCTATGGCCCTGACATAACAGGTAGCCGTAGCTTCTATAGTTTTTATAAAGATGATCGCAAATGTTTGGTAAATTAAAAACTTAAATATTTGCTTAAAATTAACATTTTCTTTCTTTCCATTGCAGACTGTAGAGATATTCAGTTTCCTTGGTGGCTTCATGGGAATGTGGCTTGGAATTTCGCTGATTTCCTTTTTTGATTTCGCCGAGATGGTTGCTTTACTGCTTGTGTTTCTAGTCAAAGCCGCCAAAAGGAGAATTAAAAAGAAGCAGAAGGCGAGAATAAAAGATAAACGGCGATAAAATACAACGCGTTATGGTATACTCCTTTTCCCGAAAGAAAGCTGCCAACAGTGGCGAAACTTTTTCTGTGTTCTGAGATCAAAATAAATATGAAGTACGAACTGTGATGCATCTACCTATTCTCACTTTTCCTATATAATTAAATATTAGCGATGGTTGTTATATGTTGCTTGATAAGAGAAATTCATGTACTGTATATTCACGGCTTTTGTTGTCAGACTTTATGAAATGCATTCCTTTAAAGAGATTTGAAACATTGTACTTTTTGCCTTGAGCACTGAATATTTGAATACTTTATAGGTCGGTTCGTTCTTTGAAACAACCGACATATAAATGATGAAATCTTAATTAATAAAATGATGTGATGGTTCAGTCAACTGCCATAAAAAATACTCCTGCAAAACAAGTTCTGGACTTAGTCAATAAACGCCTCTGCTCTTTCTTCGTTCTTGATATCAATCAGAGTCCTACAACATATCTCTCCTTCTTCAAATAGATTCCACCAGCCAACAATTTAAGATTATTTCAGCGCGTAATTTTCATTATAATCACAATGTCAAGTACTAAATTTAAGCATACTAATCACATTTCGTAGAATATTAGATTACAGAACCAAACCTTCAAGATGAAATTAAATTAAATGTTTTAAACAAGAAAGCTCTCCTTTCGTTATATACACTAAATGACTGAAAATAATGTAAATCTTAAAAGTTACGTTTTCATACTTCTTGGGAACAATCCCATCCAGAGATGGTGTAAATCTCAATATTAAATTGTTGAATTTTAACAAATAATGCACAATCACATAACGCGGTGATCCTTAATGCTAGACCTTCAAGTTGGCACTAAACGAAGACTGAAGGGAACTCGTCTTTGACAATATGCATCAAGCATATGCTTGTAATGATTTCACAACTGGATGTTCATGATTTTGTGTCGAAATTCCATCCATATCTTTATTCAACTGAGGCCCTCGCATTCAGAAGTAATACATAACACAAAGGTTCATTAATACATACATATTAAGAAATAACTACATGATGCCTACAATGTATTAGTACATTTTTAAGAATTATGTCGTAAAAAATTTGGTTATTTTTTGTTGCACACTGGATTCTACTGTACGTCGTTCATAAAAATGTTCGCATTTGTTTAAACAATCAAATATATTTTATGTTAAATTTCTTCCCACTGAAGACCTCGACGCAAAGTTTCAAATGCTGCCAACATTTCTTGTTTGGAAGGTTTAATTTTGCTCTCATTTTCATCCAACTCCGTCGATATTCACACTAGTTCTTTAAATACGCTCAATATTGGAGTCACTCGGATATTCAGCTACTATTACATTATCAACTCCTAAAAATTCGTCAAGAACAATTTCACCACTGATCAAACCTCGCTTGGAACTCTTCCCAAGGTTGTTCAATGCCTTGTAGGAGTCCATCCTTCTCATCTCTGTTAATTGGCGTTTTAGCAAACCCTGCTTTTGCAAAACAATCGACTTCTCGGTACAGTAGTGTATAGGTTTTACTTCTATTTTAGCCATTGCTGACCCACTGGTGGATTGCACCTGGATTCTCAAATGATTTTACCAATCGAAGGCACCCAGTCAGGCGTACTTTTTAGGACCTATTGGCGCTTTAGAGCGCATGGACGTTTTTCATTCCACAGGAGTGAGGTGAAGCCAAGATCAATTAATGTTCCGGAACCGGAGGAGAGAGTGCTGTAGAGAGTATGATAAAATCCAAATACAAACGCAAGAAAGATTGCCTTGGCAGAGCCCGTTAACCACAGCATAGTTTGCGGATTTTGTATCAACAGTTGCTGTACCTCTACCACATTCAACAGATTCAAGTTCTTAATGCAAATTACTACCCACCAAGAGTCAATTTCAGCCAATGGATTCTGCAGAATTTATTAAAAATCCTGCGTTCCTGAGAAATATTTTTTATTTTTTTTCAGGGATGCAGCATCTTCCACCAACAGAGGGAGGTTTTAATTATTTTCAAATTTGCCATGTTTGAGACGAAGAAAATATGATTACCCCTGTTCAGTTGCAACACCAACATTTTTTCATTAAATGTGTAAGCAGGTATCCTAGGAGATCGTCTGATAGAACCGACTATTATTCCTTACAGATCTACAGGAGCTTCATACCTCCATTTCTTGAAAAATGATATATTAGAGCTTCTGGAATTCGTTCCTCTTCAGAAGTGTCAACTAATCTAGTTTATGAATGAGGGTGCACCAACACATTATTTTACTGTCTTTACTCATTAGAGAACATCTGAGTGAAAAGTATGGTGCACACTGGATAGACGAAGGGGAACCATGGTCTGGTCTTCCAAGTCATCTGGCCTAAATCCAATGGATTTTTGTATATGAGGCTATTTGAAAGCTCTGATGTATTGAACGCCCGCCGATGTGATGGAAGAAGTAAACAGCGTGTTCAATATTGCTCTGAGCAAATCAGAGACGTCCCAGGGATTATTGAAAGAGTACAAGCTTCAATGATAAGAAGACTACATTGCTGCATTTTCGAATGAATGAGCAACATATGGAAAATGTGTTCTAAGAGGTGTAATTAAAGATATGGAAATGTGCTCTAAGAGATGCAATTAAAGCATCATTTTAAAATGATCAATCCAAATTGCAAAACACTTGTTGATAATAAAAAAATGGCTATTATTTTTCACATTTTCATTCTTCATATTGACAAAGCAAAGGCGTGAATTATGTGAACAATTGTGAGTTAATACAGTCACCTCTCGAATAATATCCGCCACATCCAAAACTCATTTTAACTCACAAAAAACAGCTAAATTAATAGAAATAGAAATAAACAAATAAATAAAATACACTTCGTATGCAGATTAATGGGATGACTGTGGCTTTTTCTCAGTACTTTTGGCTAATTTCAGTTTAATTATGAGTCATATGCCTGATGTATTTAGTATTAATCAAAAGCTCATAAGTGCCTCTTTCTAAACAGACCAACTGAGGAAGAGATACACGGTTGTAAGACTAGCTCTTACAAATATAATAGAAATACTTATTTTGCTAAAATAAATCCAGGAAGGGCTATGGAAACGGAGTATTAAGTTTAAAAATAGCAAGTATTAAGATTGGATATTTAGTTTTAATGTAAATAAGGTTAAAGTTTAAAGAAACCTGAATTTGGGGATGGGAAAGTTATAGACGTAGATGTCAAATAGCGGCTAAATGGAAACAAGTAGTTTCGAGTAATATAAAAGAGCTAATAGGAACAGCGGTCAGCACTAGGGAACGGGTGCCATTTGCGAACAGGCGAGAAACGGTTGCTGAGGACAAGAGCAATAGGACTGTGAAACTGGATTACGAAGTGTCTCTTTTGACCTAAGCTACCGTAAGGAAGTAAACAGGAAATAAGTGGACGTCTAGTGTTCGCCTAAAAATAAAACGGCGTTAGGACAGCTGATATTTGGGTAATTTCGATATATTTAGCAGAGAAGGTGTGAACACTCTGTATCTTACTTCTCTGTGGTCTAGAAAGGGAGAAAGTCACGAGTTTTCAGGTTGAAGTGGAAGTAGATTTTTGGTGGTCGGAGTTCACATCTCGTGGTAGCAAGAAACGAAAAAGAAGAAAAAACGTGACAGAAAGAAAGCCTTGCCCGGCATAGGGAGGCAGTGATAGGATGCTCGGCGTCCCTGGAAACGTAATCGCAAGCTGTATTTCAGAGGTTTTGTCGTGTAAGAGCCCACATTTGTGTCTAGGGTCCGGCCCGTTGAGAAATGGCCAGTTGTGCAGATATGTGAGCCAAGAAAAGAAAGAAAGCCCGTCCGCAACTAAGGAAAACAGAGTGCCCAAGAAATGATAGAAAGCCTGTCTGCCACGAAGGAAGCCTGAACTCAAGGAAGGAACGAAATTGGAAGTAGCGGCTATTGCAAAACGTAAGTCTGTTCCTGTTTTTTTTTATGGAACCCCTAACTCATGGACTCATAATCTAAACTCTGTAAGAAATTGATTGATAGTTCTTTCTAAAGAAAATTCAATTTGAAATAGGCAAGTAGTAGTAGTAGTAGTAGTGGCATGTGATGCAAGAAAGCAAATGTATGAGCTTATGCAGCATCAGCCAAAAAAAAAAAAAAAAATCACACCATTCCCTCCAAATGCCTGTCCAGTTCCCCCTTAAATTTATTTAACCTATCAACTTCCACAACGACAGATGGAAGTTTGTTCCAGCAATTAACCACCCGCTGGCTAAAGGCAAATTTCCACACATCTATTCTACATCTGTCTTTTCTTAATTTGAATTTATGCCCCCTTAGGTTCGTAATCTGAACAAGTGGAAGGATCCCATCAGAATTCAGCGTGCTCAACCCATTCAAGGGCTTATACACTTTTTTTTTTTTGTAGTTGTTGGCGCATCGGCTACTGTGGCCATAATGCACCTCCCAAGGTTTTTGCAGTACTTTGATCCAAGCCCGAGGCGGGGTTCGAACCCGCGAACTTTGGGTTGCCAGGCAGGCACTTTACCCGCCCGGCTAGCTCGGTCGGCCCCTTATACACCTCAATCAGACCACCGCGCAGTCTGCGTGGGTAGCACAGTGGTATCGTCACCGTTCTCCCCACACCGGGTGGAAAAGGCCCGGGTTCGAATCCCGTCGATGACGCGAGGAACTTTAATGGGCTCTTTTCACTCCGTGGCTGAGTTAGTCGGTTTCAGGCGTAGATAGTAAGGTTTTTTCCCTCAGAAACTGAGGTTTTTTTCATCCAGCAAAACAGGCAAATGGGCCAGAGAACACACGCAATTTACAGACACGAATACGCGTTAATGTAATCATTTACGGGTAACCCTAATATAGTAATTTTTTTTTAGACCACCGCGCAGGTGCCTAGTCTCCAGCCACTGTAATTTGCAGAACTTAAGCCTCTCTTCGTAAGAGGATCCCTTCATTCCCCTCACCAATCTTGTTGCCCTTCTCTGTACACGCTCAAGTAAATCTACATCCTTCCTAAAATGAGGCCTCCAGACCTGTACGCAGTACTCAAGGCGTGGCCTGACCATTGCCTTATACAGAGGGATAATCACCTCCTTTTCCCTGCTAGCAAAATTCCTATATATCATTGACAAAAACCCATGACCTGCCCTGGCAGCCTGTCTACATTGCTCAGAAACCTTCATATCTGATTGCACAATTACTCCCAGGTCTTTTTCATTTTTCTACCACCTTAAGTGTAGTACGACACAGTTGGTACTGTGGGGGTTGGTTCTTGTTTATTGTGGGTTGTACTTGGTTATTATTGTTTTTCTTGGTTGCCCTAATTTTCTTTATATTTTAATTATTATAATTTATCCCCTTTTTATATGTATATCCCCGTAGTCCAATCCTCCCACTTAGCATCTGACTTGTTTGTTCTCAGAAGATTACCTGACTCGTAGGGGACCTTAATTATTTTAAGTATTTCTCCACAGGATTGGCTGAGTTTCGGAATGACAGACTCCAACACATGAATGTAAAATAAAACAATGTTTATTAACATATCATACAGAAATTAGCAATAGTGTTTGGTCAAACTATATTTGGCTGGTGACTTGTTATGTCATTACCCTTTATATGTGTAAATATCTTGTTCAAACTCAATTGTCTCATCATCAGATATCCTATTCTAATACACATTATTATTCATTATGACATGGTGTCGCTTCATGTTCTTTACAGGGACTTCAATAGGTCGTGTCATACACTTTACATAGATTCTTCCCACTCTTCTTATGAACAGTCTGTATAATAAACCAACCACTACCAGCCAATGAACTGGCTCACAAAAACCTTCAGAGTTCGTGTCTCAATTTGTAAAAAAAATTGCATTTATTCAATTAGACACCCTTTCTGCAATCAGGTCAACAGGAAATATTAATCAATTCAATTTAACATTACCCTTCTGAACAGTTAATCCTCTATACCTTTATAATATCACTTATTAATTAGCCCCTACTCAAATCAGAAATACTCTCCACAAATCAACTCATAATAAATTGAAATTTCAACCTTCAATTTCATACATATTATAAAAACCTTTCCCAACTTTAAACAATTCTCAGTTATCTATTATACCCTCTCCTTCCAGCAAGCATTTATATGAGGAGCTTCACTCCAAATTATGGGCTGCGTCCGTCTTAAATACATTACCCCTTTATTCATATATTCATTACTTAAATATACACATTTTTCTCCTAAAGTCCTCTCCTTAATAAATTAAGTACACCTATTTCGGTAAACTCTCTAGCACTTACATGTTTGGCCTGGAACTTTCCTCCCTGCTCGGCTTCCTTTCATATTGGTCATTCAGGTACTGGAATGCGGGGGCGCTCATTTGGGGATCTCGGTGATTGTGGTGTTTCCCTACCGGATACTGTACGGCTGGAATCAATCAGTGTCGCATACTCTTTATCGGTCAGCATTTCTTCTTCCGTGGATAGAGGGGTTTTCGAGTAGGTCAATGGTTCGACCACTCATTCGGCTGGCTTCGCCTATATAATTCTCAGGGTGTGATTCTTCCTTCTTCCTCACTACGGCTTCCATGTTTACAGGTGAACATTCCTACTGGCTGTCGGGATATGCAGAATTTCTATCACTGCTTCCATCTACCTCAGGTCTGCAGCTATCACCCAAATTAGACTACTGCTCTGCTTAGTATCGTTCTCCAACTTCTTCAATTCATTCTCCAGACCGCTCCGTGGAGCGGTCTGGAGAATGCCACGAAATGGAGAATGTGACCGAATGCCACGAAAACTTTTCCAGAATGCCTCGAAAACCTTTTCAGAATCTCCCTCTCAAAATTCCCTCTATTTTCTTCCTGGCCAATAGGAGATCTGCACATCCTTTTTCCTGTGTTCTCATTTGTCTCCTCTCCTCTTCCGTGGGCGGGTCTTCTTTACTCTTTGTGCCCCAACTTCCGTGGACCTCGAACATACGAGAACAATCTAGAAAGAGAGGCGGAAGTTCCGGTCAGCTGAGAAGCGTCACAGCTCCTCCCGTGACCTCACGCGCGCACACCTGGTGACGTCGCCCACCTCTAATAGCGTTTCACCGTGAAATCTTTAAGAGGGCCAGCTTAAGCACTCTTGGCCCTTTCTATGGTGCATCTGCCTCTGTCTTAATGGGGGATTTGTCATGGTATATTACTTTCACTCACTCGTCAAAGAACTTCTATACAAACAAGCTACTACTAAACAGAGAGTGACTGGAAGGTATTTTTGAATTCCAGTGTTTCTTAATCCATGTTGTTTGTACCAGAAAACCACTATTCGTACTACAGTTAAATTCTCATAATATTTAACCATTTTTATTAATTAATGTAAGGACGGGTCCTTACAGTACGTTTCTCTGGGGTTACTTCTACCCATATGCAGTACTTTGCATTTGTTAAGGTTAAACTTCAGTTGCCACTTCTTAGCCCATCTGCCCAAATTTTCTAGATCCTGTTGCAGTAGCACGCTGCCATTACTGTCATTAACAACCCTGCCAACCTTTGTATCATCTGCAAACTTCGACATTAAGCCTGATATACCTTCATCAATATCATTGATAAATATACAAAACAACAGTGGACCCAACACCGAAACCTGTGGGACTCCACTAATAACATTAGTCCACGAACACCATCACCCATTGATTACCACTCTCTGTCTTCTCCCACTTAACCATCCTTTTATCCATTGTTGCAACTAACTTACCCTTAATACCATTCTGCTCCAATTTGTACAATAGTCTTTCATGCGCAACAGTGTCTAAAGCTTTCCTGAAATCCAAATATATGATATCAAAATTATTTTTCGCATCCAGTTCCTTTGTAACCACATCATAATATCCTATCAAATTTGTCAGACAAGACTTTCCCTTAACAAACCCATGCTGTGTCTGAATTATTGCTGCAGTCTTGTCTAGATGATCCTGCAATGCATCTTTAACCAGTGACTCCATTATTTTACCCGGAACAGAAGTTAAACTAACTGGTCTGTAATTACTCGTGTCACCCTTCGATCCCCTTTGTGAATTGGGGATACATTTCCACATCTCCAGTCCGTGGGAACCGCCCCTGAGTCCAAGGATGCTCTCATAATTATGGCTAAGGGTTTGCTTACTTCCTTTGCCGCCTCCTTTAACATAACTGGATAGATCCCATCCACCCCAGGTGCTTTTCTTATGTTTAACTTCAACAGTTTCTCTTCCACTTTGCTCTCAGTTATTTCAAAATCATTAAGTATCCTGCTACAATTTGATAACCTTCTGCCATTTTCAAACCTTAATAATTCTTCATGTGTGAATGTAGATGCAAAATACTCATTCAGTTTGTTTGCTATCTGAGCAGGATCATCAACAGTCGAACCATCGATGTCAAGTGGACCAATAAGATTCATCCAATTCCTTTTAGAGTTTATATAAGTAAAGAAATCCTTGATGTTTTTCTTAGCATCTTTTTGCCAAAGATTTCTCGTAATCTGCCTTCGCTTGCCGAACCTCCTTTGTGACCTGATTACAGACTAGCTTATATCTGCCATAAGCTTCTGAGTCGCTTGATAATTTACATGCATCCGATGCATTTTTCTTCTCTGTCACGAGTCTCATTAGTTCATTAGATAACCATTTAGGTCTAAACCTTGAACAATATTTCTTAATAGGTATGAAACTTCTAGTAGCATCCACGATTAATTCCTTGAATGCTTCCTTGAACACTTAGAATTTACTGTTGGTAACATCGTCAGTTGATCCCACTGTACAGAATTTAAAAAAGTTTCTGAGACCACTGTACTCACCTTTACGGAAGCAAAAACCCTTTGCTTTACCCCTGATGGTAATTAAATCTTTAAGTAAATCCCACATCATGGGATTTTCTTAAATGGGATTTACTTACATAATTTGTAAGATACGATTGATACAAAGCAAAGTGGAAATTTGTAACGGAAATGGAACGACCCTGAGCATTAATCCTGAGGGAGGGACAGTGAATTGTAGTATAGCTTGGTTCAAATGTATAGAAATTGATATGCATATATGTAGTTTGTTTTCTTTATGTAAATGTTGTATATAATATTTATTAAAGGTTTGTAAATTTTTGTAAATAAATGTTAATGTTCTGCTAACATCCGCTTTACACACTCTAGTATCTAGAATTTTCTGTGAATTGCAGTCAGATTTGCATTTTGTGGAGTGGGCTTTGACTTTAGTAGGGTGGAAGTCAAAACTCAACAAAAACAAGCCAAATAAATACATTATATCCCCCCCCCTCCACACGGTCAAGTAAATTATTATAGTCGTGTTTCATTCTCATACATACGCTTTCTATATTTGGTAGAGCCGAGTATAAATTCTCTTGTCAGCAGGAAGTTCAATTACTCAGCTTTCTCCCTACTAATCCTCCCTCAAAATCACTCCTATCATTAAGGGCGCAATTTTGCTGTAACTGGGCGTGAAGCATAAAACTACTCTCTCTCTTTCCACTACCGCGCCTTTCATCGGGACTTAAGCGAAAAAGCTGGCCAACTCGAGACAGCTAACACACCTAGTCTCATTCACCACAAATGTGGAAATGCAACCATCAGATCTAATGTAACAAGTATGCAGCATATATAACATTGCAAATACGCTGCCTTACCATTAATATTCGGACACCCCTCCATGGATGGGGAAAGAGGTCCTATAAATGCAACACCTCACAGAATAAATATAAATATGCACACTGGGCTTCGAACAGACAATTGCAAAAGTGGACGTGAAAGATGACACGCTCAGCAGAATTGCCTCAGCAGTTCAACAGAATTGATCACCTGAACAATTCAACAGAACTGGTCACCTCAACAAATGCTAAACGCCGATTAACATGCTGTAAGGAACTCGAAGCCTAGACTGTGGAGCGGTGAAAAACGGTCCTATGGACAGAGGAGTCGAGGTTCGCAGTCTACAAGTCTAATGGCCGTTCATGGGTGTGGCGAATGCCAGGGGAAGAGTTCTTTCCTGATTGTATCATCCCAACAGTGAAGTTTGGTGGAGGCAGTGACATGGTATGGGGCTCCTTTCACGGTTTGACTACATAAAAGGCAATGCAATGGTTCTCGAAATGATCATGAAAACAAATCAAACCAGGTTTATTCTAAGCATGAGTCATAAATGCTAAAAGAGTTACTTGAGGAACTCCTTCCTATCTATAAAACCCTGCAGGGAGTTCAAGAGGAAACACAAATTACAGAAAAGAATAGGTTAATAGCCAAACCGAAACTAACTGATAATAAATTAGAAACAGTCCTAACTCAACTACATGCAATTAACGGAACAATCGGACGAAATAACCAGATACTCGCCTACAATCTTGCTCAGCTGGCATTTCAAAAGTTGTAAGAGGGAAATGGATGGAACCGGCGCATATCGAAACACAACGGAGGACTGTCCTCAGAGGTAGGACAGAGTCGCAAGATACTGGGCCCTACGAAGAGCAGCCACTCCCTCAAATTATTCATAATATGAAAAATCAAACCTCCAGCAAAAGGTATGCAAACTCAGTTCAGCGACTGCTATCCCCAGCTTTACTTTCCCTCCAAACCAAAATCGAATTATAAAGTAACCAAACACTCCCTCAGATCCACACATACGTCAGAAACCTAGCTTCGCCCAGGTTGTTTTTCTGCCGCCAAAATCAGCTTATCAAAATTCCACTGAAAAGGACCACCCTCACTTGAGTGCCCATCAGCAACATGCCATACGGACCAATGTAGACCCAACGGATCAGTCTCCAGCATCCCTGCCACCTGATATCATCCTTGTCTTGCGGAAAGATACAAAATCATCTTGGTACAAACAAGAGGGAAACTATTTGTCTCGCAGATCGAACCCAGTATTACACCAAGCGCCATCAAAGAAATGTACGTAGATGTGACGAGTAACGACGTAGAAGTACAGCAAATACGAAAAAGACATCCAGCATATTCCTCCTTCATTCTCTCATTTCCATTAATTGCGAAGCACGATTACTGGGCAAAAGCATTTGACCCAGTGGCACCCTCGTAAAACGCTACAGGGAACATCCTACAAGGCACCAACTAGAGTAACGCAGTAGCAATTAAGTAATATCTCGCCCGACTCTAGAGAAAATATGCAAGTCTCTCTTTTTCTACAAAATGTTCGCAGCATAGCTAAAAAACTTCAGACAATTGCAAAACCTTCCAATAAGCTGGAAATATGAATTCATCAGCCTGACAGAGACCTGACTCCGGCATAATAGACAGCTAGATGCTCTGGCTGACAGTTTTGGTTTTAAATGCATTGCAAGAGGAAGGGAGCCCAAAAGAAGAGGAGGAGGAGTAATGATACTCTGTAGTCAGAGGAAAACTCCTCGGAAGATTGTGCTTCTACTCCTCAGCAACCTTCAGAGTAGATGCACAGCGCGTACAATATATATTGTATACCTTCAAACCAGCCATGACAGCGAGCCCAGAAATAAACTCCTAACTTGGCTCGTTGCAAACATGAACACAGATGCAGAATCTATTGTGATGGAAGATTTGAACATGCCTTTCCTAAGCACAAAAATGCAAAGAGCGAATTAGATAATACCTTGGAAACCCTCTCGCTGAAATAACTTGAAAAACCTCTCACAAGAGGAGCCCAGCGCCTTGACCTGGTATATTACAATACTCTAGGCAGCGGATAAATTGACAGTACGACTCGCTTCGCTTCAGATCACCTCCCTCTTTCAATCCAATCCAATCCAATCTAAGAAGTCAAAAAGTGTAAGCAAAAAGAGGATTTGAAGTGGGAAAGCAACACTGATGACATAAAAAGAGATGTGACTCTGAA
The DNA here is from genome assembly GCF_048544385.1 of Mastigoproctus giganteus. Classification (NCBI taxonomy): domain Eukaryota; kingdom Metazoa; phylum Arthropoda; class Arachnida; order Uropygi; family Thelyphonidae; genus Mastigoproctus; species Mastigoproctus giganteus. The sequence continues at coordinate 78,778,643 of NC_143587.1, read as the reverse complement.
AATCCTCATCAATTTCAACTGACACATTCTCTATCAATTCTCGTTAGACCATGCCTTAGAGGCACTCTCGGATACACTTTATTATATTGCTCTTGAGGGGGGAATCAAAACATATTAGATTTCCTACTGTGCAAATCTCCAATGTTTAGTCCACAATTAATATATGATTTCAAGAACAAATTCAATATAAACAATCTAGAGTGCAGTTCTTTCGAATGAAATGGCAAGCCCATTATGCCATGCTACTATGGCATTAAAAAAAAAATAGGAAGAAGGACATCTAATAAGAAAAAACGTATGCCTAAATTGATTGAGCATATGTTTTATGAATGAACCCAAGTCACCTTTATAACTCCTCTGGCAGAAAATCAAGTTGAGAGTGAAGCCAACACAAAGAAAATCTGAGCTTTTCTGAAATTTATATCACTAGAGATGTCCTTAAAGCCGCAGTTAATAGTTTCCAGAATAAAGCCACATTTGGTCCTCATAAATTCCCACTCTCATCATGATTAAGACCAGCAGAGTATACACCATAGAACTGCTCCTTCAAAGTTTCCACAAAATCTTAAGTGAAACCACTTTACAAAGATATGGAAGACGTACTTCATTAAACCTGTTTCCAAAAATAGCAATCCTAAATCAGCCAAAGACTATAGGCCTATTACGATTGGATGCTCGTTTCAACAAAATATTTGAGAATTCAATCTTAAACACTATCAACAATCACTGCTTTGAACATAGTCCCGAATACCTTCATTCAGGGATCACACAAAGATCGACTACAACGAATCTCATTGAGACTCTGCTTAAATTAATCAAGGTTTTTATGATGTTTACTGTAAACATTAATCTATTTTAGAACACTATAGGAAAATGTCTTGACTTGGGGCACCCCCAAAGCCTGGGGCCCCTAGGCACGTGCCTCATTGCCTTAATAGGTAATCCGCCACTGGTTGCACTGCAAAAATGAAGCAAACTCTAAAAAAAAAGCAAACAAAACAAGTGCGTTCCTGGGGGGGGGGGGTAATCACACTTTGAAACCTCTGCCTTATGCAAAGTATTATGATCTCCCTATTTTCATAAGAAAATGTTCGATAAATAATCGATAAGTTCTATATGCTGTGCTGCCCACCTGTTTACATTGTTCAATGAACTTCATATCTGCCCGTACCTTAACTCCCAGATCCCTCCCTTTCTCTACTGTTTTCAATTCAATCCCACCAAGTGGGCAAGTTACTTAGAAGGTTACTCTTCTCCAACTACAATGTCTTGCATTTTGTGCATTAAAAGATAGCTGCCACTTTCCTGGCCATCTCGGAAATCTATTAAATCGTCCTCGAGAAGTTGTGTTTGGTACTGGCAATTTTGTGCTTTACCGATCATTACATCATCAGCAAATTTTAACATCACGCTCTTTATCCCTTCGTCAATGTCATATAAGAAAATCAAAACAGAGTGGGCACAGTACTGATCCTTGGGGAACCCTACTTCTTAGGTCTGCACAATCTGAAGAATTACCGTTAATCACAATCCTGTACCTCCTGCCCTGCAGCCAAGCTACAATCATCTAAGGATTTTTCCCTGTGATTCCAATATTATCCTGTACAGTAACCTCGCATGTAGAACTGAGTCAAATGCTAAAATCTAATTAAACAATGTCAAAATTATTTTCTACCTCCAGCTCATGAGACTCTGTCAAAATGGCTAACCATGTTGGTAAAACATAACTCTCCCATTATGAAACCATGCTGTGTTCCCTTCAGAATTCTTCTATCAAAATGATACTGTAATGCACTCTTGTTTTTGATTTATTCCTTAATTTTCCCTACCAAAGAACCGGTCGGTAGTTATCCACTTCACTCTTAGAGGAACCTTTATATGTTGAATGCATTGACACTTTTTTCAATATAAGGGAATAAACCAAGGGAGTTATTCTGTTAAATTAGAAAAGTGCCCTTGAGAATCTAAATCCGGTCTTGTAATTAATCTCAATTACATATGGAGGTTGAAATTAATGAAATTGCCCCCCCAGTACGAGAAATCAGTAGCCAACGGTTGGCAAGAATCGCAAAAGCAAACTTTAGCGAAATGCTAGACTATAACATAAATTGCAATGTAATCCAAGGAGGCTGAGCAGTAAAGAAAACAGCACTAACGACACTGATCAATACTTTTATTCATAAAAGTGAAATAAAGAACTCAGTTTGCCATGCGTGCGAATTTGGATTGCATCATAAAACACGAAGTTCGTTGTTAACATTGAGCAAAGCGATTGGTTCTGAAGAGTGCAGTAGCTGCAGTTCCACTTCTCGTATATCTGCCCAATCGCATAAAGAGAAAACGTACTCGAAAATCCCTTTAAATTCGATTACTTTCCGCTGAAAAATAAGTTCCATATATATTAATGGTAATCGTTGTCCTCTTGGCGAGGAAATTTCCTTTTATGAGCATCACTGCTTTTATTTCAGTTGACTGGAAAGAATTTCTATCGATGAACGTTGGTGATGAGTTTGCTTCACATTGCTATCATGATGTCAGAGGCAAAAATTTAAAAATGAGCTGTTAGTCACTCTGCAGGAAGTTAAATACCACCTGAAATCAATTGCGTCGCTAACAAAATGGCCCCTACTGCTTCTGCGTTCTCTATCTATTTCAAAGGACTAATGGAAAACTCACTTATACCCAGTTTCCCGCAAATTGTTAATGTGAACAGCACTGCGAGGAAGGTTTTCAAGGTATTTGTTTTCATCGGTTGCATAATAGGATTTTTGTTCCAGACCAGCGAATTTCTGAATCTGTATTGGTTGTATCCTGTGGTCGTTGATATGGAAGTGCTGTTTCCAGCAGAGCACGAAGCCCCGGTAATAACAATATGTGGAAACGATGCGTAAGTATTCATAACAGCCAATCATACACGAGAACAAGGTTTTGGTAACATAATAGAAACCAAAATTGCATCAGTGGTATCACGTCCCATCTTGAAATCTTTCTGTATATACAATAGATTTATATTTACGATAAACTGAGTGCGTATGGCTAGGAATACATAGATACAGCAAATATTACATTGGTGGGACATTTGGACAACCGATGCATGTCAAGTGAGATTATATCTTACTTGACATGCAGTTTAGAAGAATAATTTTGTTTACTTTGAGAAAGTTTTACTTTTAGTCCTCAAATTTTCACATTTTGATAAAAATAAAACTGTTTTTACTTAGCAGAAGAATACAGAACAATGTTATAGAGTAGAAGTGCATTGAACATATTCAATTTTCGCTTTGTTCAACAATTTTCTTTTTCTTTGCAGAATTTCGGAAGAATTGTTTTGTGAGAATTATAGAAATCACTGCCGTCCTTTACAGCACCATAGATGCCGCAATTACGACTGCAGAGTAGAACTGAATTATGTAAGGATAATTTCTGTTTTTTTTTTAAATATTTTGATTTAGAGAATATTAATTATTAGAGTAATACAGTAAACTCTCGATGTTTGTTTCAAAAGAAGGCCGAGCTTCTCTGGACCTCTCAGAGAATTCAGAGTGGCCCGATTGCGATATATTGATTGCAATGTAGACAAGCAGGGCATCAGTGACTTATTATGCAATGTGGTACCACCCAGTCAGCGGGCTGTTTGTAGGTCAGCGCAAAGCGTGCAAGTTATTAAACGGCTTTGTATCTGTCAGTGGAAACTGGGGAATACATCGAGTGGTACTTCAAAAATCGGTGATATAAAATTGAATTTCGATTGAGGCAGAGTGATTACAAGTGCTGTCATTATTGTGCAAATTCAATACTGTGTATTAACGCGAGTGAATGAAATCCATTATTTCCCTTCTCCACCGGTGAAGAGTAGTAACATGTTTACTGGAAAATAAAGTAATTTTGGATTGATAACCACTCGCAAAAATACAATATGATAAGAGTGCGTACCTGGAGATTTCGGTTCAACAAGTTTCATTAGAGTATCGCATACAATTGCCCTTTTCATTTTCTGTTTAATCATTACCTTTAACTCTCTGATAGCACAGGTGGAAAAGACCCGTGTTCGAATCCCATCCATTTTATCGGCTTTCTTTGCAGAGTGGTTGAGTTAATTGGTCTCGAGAGAGGGTTGCATTGGTTTTAATCCTGGAAATTGAAGTCTTTCGTCGAGCAAACAGGTAAATCGACCACAGAACAAACGCAATTTTGCAGTTATAATATGTATGTGACGACATGGCCTACGTCGTTCATGCGAGAACAACACAACAGCCTCTCCTTAACAACAGAATAAACAGAGAGTGGTTTAATGTTTCTAATTCCAGTTGGTTCAGGTTTTAATATTAATATAAAAGACGTGGCAAATTAGTCGTTGCACTTGAACCGCGGTTTTCAGAGAAATACGGACTGGAAAACTGTTGCCTAAAAAAAAGGAAAGAAACCCAAAAAAATATATAAAACTATACTTTAATAAACGTAATAATACTGAGAGACTGCAAACACTGCAACCGCTTGCTGCATTTTTTAAGGTAAATTTGGTAATATGCAATTCTGCTGCTATGTGCCGAGCAAACTTAAAACATGAACTAATCTGAAATACAATAGCAGCGAAAGAGCTAATGATTCAATAATAGGTTGTATTTTACATTGTTTTCTGATTTTCTATTTTTTTTTACTTTATCTCTTAGGTGTTTTCATTTGTTTTATATGTTTTAACTTCAGCATCCAGATTGATGTTTAAATTCTTCAAAGTTATATTATTTAACCCTCTCCTGATATCCAATCTCTTTCAGTTCTTGTTCTTCTTCCAGAACTGTTTATTTGTATTAATAATACAGTTAAATTTAAATGTCATTATTTGTTCTATAATTTTCCCTTCTAATTTACATTTGAGTGGTTCTTTTCCTATCGTTAGGCTCTTTGTTTTCCTACGGATATTTCCGTAATATATTCTTTTATTTTTTATTAAATGATGTATAGCAGATTATATTTAATTTTTATTCTAATTTCTTTATTTACTTCATTAATTAATCATCCGTTATCATGCTGAAGGGAGTTGGATTTATCAAGCCTCCTTGGCTTATTTCTTCAATTATTTCTGATTCTTGTTTATTGCCTTGATCAATTTATAAAACCTTGATCTTTATTTCTATAAATGATAAGGTACGCGCTCTAACGATATTTGATTTGTGCGCGTGCTTTTTTTTTATTTAACGATCTGTTTAAATAATTCTATTAATTCTGTAGTTAGATTTTGTCCTCCATATTTTATTAACTCGTTATTTATTTATGTATTCCATAAAAATTCCCATTTACGTTGATATGACCTGAATTTTATTCATAAAATATATGACTACGTGTTCGTTCTCTAAATATTTCTAATTAAGTATATTTGTTTATAAGTTTGATATACCGGTCTTTAAAATTTTCCGAAAATCGATATTTCCTTTACAGGTACCAAAAGAATCATTAGAATACTATATTGAACACTTCCCCGAATTACTGCCCAAAGCATCATCCAATCCTGATTTAATTATCGATTTCTGTGTCAATACTGCTTCTTATAACAAGTAAGTCTCAAAATTGAATAGTTATTTCTCATATCTATCATTATTTTTATCAAACCTATAAATATATAGACATATTTAGACCAAATGGCCAAGATTCTGATGCACCGTTAAAAACCATCAATAGCAGGATTTTAACCAGTTGTAGAATGCTAAATAAATAAATCGAAAAATTTTCAGACAGGTGATGTTTTCCTGTCGTACGGTAATATTCATATCGCTAGTTAAAGGCAAATTTCCGCACATCTATTCTACAACTGTCCTTCCTCAATTTGAATTTATGCCCGACCAGGTGGATAATCTGAGTAAGAGGAAGAATCCCATCAGCATTCAGCTTGCTCAAACTATTAAAGATCTTATAGACCTCAATCAGATTACCTCACCGGAGCCTAGCCTCCAAATGCCACAATTTGCAGGACTTAAGCCATTCTTTGTAAGAGCAACCTTTTGTTCCCCTCACCAATCTCGTTGCCCGTCTTTGTACCAGTTCCAGCAGTTCAACGTCTTTCCTAATATGATGCCTTCAGACCTCAAGGTGGGGAATGACCATTTCCTTATACAAAGGGATAAGCACCTCCTTATCCCTTCTAGCAAAATTCCTTTGTGTCATTGACAAACCCATGAGCTGCTCTGGCAACCTCTCTGCACTGCTCAGAAAACTTCATATCTAACTGCATAATTACCCCAGGTCTTTTTCATTCTCCACTACCCTGAGTTGGTACGTTCCTCTGGATTTACTTCTACCCATATGCAGTACTTTGCATTTCTCAGTATTAAATTTCAGTTGTCATCTCTCAAGCCATCTGCCCAAAATTTCTAGATCCTGTTGCAGTAGCGTACTGTCATTACTGTTATTAACAACCCTGCCAATCTCCGAATCATCTGCAAACCTGGACATTAACCAGTATAAACCTTCATCAATTTCATTCATAAATATATGAACAGGAATAGGCCAAACACCGAACTTTGGGGGCACTCCACTAATAACATTCGTCCACGAAAAGCAGTGTCCATTGATTACCACTCCTGTCTTCACCCACTGAACGATTCCTTTATCCATAGCAGCAACCTTCCCTTAATGCCACACTGTTCCAAATTTGTACAGTAGCCTTCCATGCGCAACACAATAACAATATTTCTTAAAATAGAAGTATATGATATAAAATTTATATTTTGCATCCAATCCCTTTGTGACCACATCATAGTATCCAATCAAATTGGTCAGATAAGACCAATATATTGATCTCCTGCTTAGAAAAATCTCCTTGAAGGGATATTGGTCTCTAGAACTAACCAAGTGCAAGTCTACAGTAATGAAAATAACAGTGTTTAATTTAGGTAACGAAATCATTACAATTAAAAAATTCACCGCTGTAATGATTGATTGGAGAGATATAAATAAAATCCTAATATATCGGGAAAGATATAACTTATAATTAAAAAGTAAATGCCATTGGCTCAAAAATACCTGCACAACATTGTTAAGAATATCAGTTAGAAACACCTCGTCCACATGTCTATAATTATTTTAGACGTGACAATGACAATTATTGTCATTTGAGACACTTCTGTCTCTTGGGCAATATTGTCCATGATAATATGCAATAAATCAATAATTTGATTTATTCTGTATTATCATACATGTATTTTTTTGGACACTTTGCTTCGTGTTCATCTTAAGTTCTATTTCCTTCGATTTCTTCTCATAATTCTTATATCATTATCAGCGAATGCCGACTACTGGGAGAGACGTTAGGACGGGGATTACCCCATGGGTGACACTGAAAACAGAGAAGAGACTAAAAGCAGCACGCTGATCACTGGAGAAGAAACCAAGACGTGGATTTCCCTCATTACTGACACCGAAAACTGAGACGAAATTAAAGCAGCATAACTGCCAACAGACTGACGGCGATCTGAAGAAGGCACCTTGGCCCCTTCACCTTTTATTCCCACAATCCTTGGGGCAGGGATCCCCCAAGGATGTGGGAATAAACCTCTACATCTTCTACTCTGGTGGAGCATAGTATTTAGGTTCAGGCGCCACCGGTGGTTTCCCACATCTGCACCATATGTACTCTGTGATGATATGCAGAACTACTGCACAGCCAGAAAAAAGTAATGTCTGTTTATGGTAGTATTGTGCATTGTTCTTTTGTTGTGTCTGGCTGCTTGGCAGCGGGGCCCCCTAGTGGCACCCTACGTTGCCCGCCACAACCACTGGGAGGTGAGCCAGGCTGCCCATTATACTCTGGCTGGCCTCTGCCAGGGTTGCCTGAGCTTCCTGACAGAGACCATTAAAAAATAATAAAAATAAAAATAAAAAAAAAAGTTGAGGCTATAAAAAAAATAATAAAATTAAAATAAAAAAGATAAACTTTTTTTTTTTCTGAAAAGGGCATATCGAGGAGTAAGAGAAGAAAAGGTCAGAATGTGGGGAGCAGTAGTTGGAGTGGACAAATAGGGAAGGCAGTCTAAGGTAGAGGATGGAGCAGGAAGTTGAAAATCACAGGAGCAAGCGCTCCTGCACCCAGGGTGCTTGCATTATCCTACCCTAGTAGGGGATCACAGGGGTGGCACGTTATTCTGTTCTGCTCTGAGTTCCGGAAGTCTTGTTCTTCTAGAATTGAAAAAAGCCTGGGCGTTGCATGTTAAAGCTAGGTATGTGGCCTCTTCTTGAAGTAAAGTTGACTCCTGATTGCGGGGGTTTCCTTGAATCTCTATGAGGAATTGAAGTCTGGCGTTGTCGTAAGTGAGATACTCGTTCGTACATAAGATGATCCCAGGACTCCTCTTCACCAGAGTGGCAATATGGGTTATTTTCTATTCTCATGGCTGTTAATTTTTGCTGAAACGGTCCATGACCTGTAAGCAGGAAGGTGACTTGCAATTGCAGCGAGGAGGCTTTGGGGAAGTTCGACTTATTGAGGGAATAAACCTTTTGGTGATTGCTCCTTTCGGCGTTGTGTCCCATGTTTCTTGTCAGAGGTTTTGTAGGTGGTCTGCAATTTTGCTTCTTTCCTTCTTAGGGTCATTTGCATGGTTCAACTGCAGATTGAACCATTGCGTTAGGATTCCCTTCTTCAGGCGCTGGAAGAGACCCCTCTTGACAAGTTCCAGATAGAGGTGAGTTTCCTGCAATGACTTGTACTGCAGGGGTGCTGACAGTACAGCATGCCCTGGTAACCGATAGTAACATTAATCTTTGGATGGAATCAAGCTTGCGCTTGTTCCTTTCCAGGATTGCCTTTTCACACCAGATTGAGGCTCCATAGCACACAATTGGGACATATACTACTCTGGTAGGGTGTAAGGTGTAAAGTGTAAGGTGTAAAGTGTAAGGTATGTTAGTGTCTAACGGCTCTTGAGATTTCTCCCATCTCCGCGGGTGTACATTGTATCTGGGACCAGAGATTTCAAGTGTGTGGGGGTTATGTGCTGTATATTGTGTTGTGCCCTTTGTTCCTCCGGTCTATTAGCCGCCGAGCCTCTAGTGGGACCCGACGTTACCACACCGTGCCACGGGGAGGCTGACCGGGTGCACCACTGATGTTAGAGTACTCTGGCGGGTCCTGCCTCCTATTTTCCTGGGATTTCAGTGGCTAGGACCATATTTGAGAATGAGATGATCGCTGTTTCTTGAGCAACGGTTGTAATTTTAACAGAGCGTAGGATTGTTCACTGATAACTTGTTCTAGGGCCAAAAAAGGTAGGGCAATAATTTTGATGTATTTAGATTTAGACCTGTGGGGCATATATATATAGATGGTTTGTTGGTCAAATCTTGTGTAAGTTGGTCCAAGGCCTTAGCATCCATGGCTCAATGATGCGCAGCAACAATTGGCAATCATGGTTGCTATGACCTATTGATTCGGATAGTAAGGAGGTGGTAGCGCTTTCTGACTGGTAAAGAGCGCTGGATAGTTTCTAGGCGCGATCTGTTTACTACTGTATTGGCCTTCTTGTGCCAGACTCCAGAGGCATAGGTGATAACCGGGATGTAAACTGCCTTATAGAAAAGGGACAGCCTTCTCTTCTTTAAGCCCCAGTCCTTCCGGGCAACTCTTGAAACTTGGGCAGCATACTTCCTGATCTTAATCCTGAGTTGGCCTAGATGAGGAGTGAAGGAAAGGTTTTTGTCTAAGATCAAACCTAGATATTTAAGCTCTGTTTTTAGTTTTACTGTAACATCATTGATCTTGATTTGGGGTGGTCTTCTCAAATCAAGGGTACCTTTTAGTAGGATCAAATTGGTTTTCTCTGGGGAGATCTTTAGGTTGTTATGCTCTGCCCAAGCTTGAAGGATGGAGATGGCCTGGTTGGCAGTTGCTTCTAGTTGGGCTCTGTCATTGGCAGAAAAGAGCATGATCAGGTCATCTGCATAGGCCTGGGTCTGTACATTGTTGAGTTTGGTGTTCAAGAAATCATCCAGCACCAGATTCCAGAGGAGAGACCTCAGGACAGATCCCTGAAGACTGGTCTGAAGCCGCTGAAGTGGGGAGCGGCGAAAACTCGCCGGTCCTGGAGTTAGGTCTTGATGCATCTATATACGTTTTCTGCAGCCTTGAGCCCTCTGGAGCCTGCCCAGGACGCTGGGCCACCAGAGGGAATCGAAGGCACCAGCAAAGTCGAAGGAGATTAGTAGAAAGTATTTGGAGTTGCAGTTGGTAGCAGCTTCAATGGTTGTTTCCAGTGCATCTACCGTGGAGCGTCCTTTCCGGAAACCGTACTGGTTAGGCGAGGAGAGACCAGCGTCATTGTAGTGGGCTTCTATTCTATGGGAGATCATCCGTTCGAGAGGTTTGCTGAAAACTGGCAGCAGTGCAATGGGCCTGCAAGATTGTGGCAGATCATGTGTATTGGTTGCATTCTTCAATATAAGTCTAACGGTTGCAGTCTTCCACTGTGTGGGGAAGAATCCTTAGTGGAGACAGTGGTTTAACAGGCTGAGTATGGTAGTGGGAATAAGTTCAATGGATTTCTGGACGATTTCTGGATCGGGCATGTCTCTGCCCGGAGCCTTCTTGTTTCTGATTCTAGATGCAGCTAAGTTGAGTTCGGTTGGGATGAAGGGTTTTTCAATTGCAGTTATGCAATATGTTTCATTTTCCGTGCATAGCTGTAGCTGTTCCGTTGTGTGTGGGTCAGCAGGCTGCTGGAATGTAGCGACTAGAATATTATTGATAGTGTCTTGCCACGATCTGGTGTAGAGACGGTTCTGTAATTTTGTGCTTGATACGACCTCGCCTCTGGGGAGCTTGTTAGTGGTCACTTTGTACATAACCCCCCCAGGGATCGCCGTTCCCTTCAGTGCTTACCAGGGCTTCCCATGAGCGCCTTTTGCGCTGTTTTATTGTTGTGGTGTACTGGTTCCTGATCACTCGATATTGCTGCAGTAAAGCCTCTGTTTCTTCTGGGGGCCATATTCTTCTTGCACATTGATAGCGTTTTCGTCGATAAATGACTTCGCGTATAAGAGTCTGGAGTTCTGGTGACCACCAGGGGACAGCACCAGGTGTGAATCTCTTCTTTTTGAAAGCCTTGTTTGCAGCATTAGTGACGAGCTGTGTAATTGCGCGTTGATGCTGGTCAAGGCTGAGGCAGCTAGGATTGAAGCGGCTGGCTGCACTGGTCAATTCCTTCTTAAAAAGGTTCCAGTCCGCCTTATTCAGGGCATATCTTCTTTGTTGAGTTCAGCTGGTTGGTTGAGTGACTAGTGAACGATGTAGTTGGAAGTTTAGTACCCTGTGGTCAGAGGTGGTCCAGTCCTCACGAACTGTCCAGGAAGCAAGGTGCTGAGTAATGGAGCTTGACGCTAAGGTGACATCTATGGTAGCTTCCCACAGGGTACTGGAGAAAGTTGGCAGGCATTTAGGTTTGTTTAGAATGACCAGGTTGTTGTTAGACAAGTAGTCCTCAAGACGTTGGCCATTTCAATTTCCTCTGTGATTTTGGGTTCGGCTGTGCCAGACTGGGAACCTGCACTTAACATCAGCCCCTATAATGAGTTTTGTATTTGGCATTTGTAGCTGGATGGTCTGTAGATATCGGGCGGCAGGAAGAATATCTGCCCCCGGTCGACAGTATATCGAAACTAAGTAAAATTGCCCCAGTGGTGAAATTACATGGGCGCACACAGCCCAGCTAGTACACAGATCAGTGATTTTTGTGACAGTCAGTTCGGGATTGCGAACGACGATCGCGGTCCAGGGTGTGTGTGTCACCATCAACCTGGACCACTTTAAATCTCAAGGGGTAGCCTTTTACCTCCTTGTTATGAGTGTATGGCTCCTGGAGAAGCAGCACAAATAACTTCTCTTCATCTGTCTTTTTGACCAGTTGTGCAGCAACGGCCTTGGACCTCTGAGCGTTATGTTGTGCTATTTTCACGGTGGGGATATTAAGGTTTGATCTGTTACTCCCCATATTATATTCTTGATTGTTGAGCACTTCTGGCTTTGAGATAAACTGGGCAACTGCTGTCACGGAGTGAATGGTTGACTGGCACCTTTGGGGCCTCGCAATTGGTACATGTGGGAGGTTGAGACTTTTTGGGGCATGTAGCATACTCATGCCCCATTTCGGCACAGTGGCCACAGATGAGCAGATTTTGCCAGCAAGTGTGCGTGGTGTGGCCGAAACGGCAGCACCTAAAACATTTGGGGACGGCTACATACTCCCTAAAGCGGTGGCTGCCCCAGTTGATGTAAATTCTTGTTTGCTGGGAAAGGATCTTCCAGGCCTTGGGTGATAGCTCAGTTAATGGTGTGACCAGCTCTGCTTTTTGTTTGGAATTTAGTGATTATGTAAGAAGTCGGTTCTTCATCTGGGAGTTCCTGTTTCAAGTTTCTGTGGAAAATTTTGCTTTGCAATTCCTCTGGAGGGAGATCATTGTCCATGTCTAGTACCAGTATGCAAGGGCCCTTTTGTCTAGGGGCTCGGCCAGGAGTCCAATAGATGGTATTTTAGGGTTCTTAACAATCAGTTCAGCATCCTCTTTTGTGGCTGTTTCTATAATTACTCGTGTATTTCGAGTTTTGCGAATTGACTTGATTTTAGTGTTCTTTAATTCATCTGTCAAGGAGTCCATGACGGTCTTCTTGACCTCCTCACCGGACATACGACCTTCATTGATAAGGGGTTTAAGTACCAATAGATTAGGTCTGGGTGATATCGTTTTCTTCAGTGTAGTCCGTAGGTTAGCACCTGAATTGTTTGTCTGCTCCTGAGATGCAGGAATAAAGCCCGGTGGTGGCTTCCTCAGCGCTTGGCCATATATGGGGTCTCACAGTCGTATTTGTTTTACCCCAAAGTCAGTGTAGGCTTCCAATTTTGCAGTTACCATTTCGCTTTCCAGGTGAGTCTGGATAAGCAGCGATTCCAGCTTATTCCATAGGGTGACGACTTCTGCCTAAGAAGTGTCGTAACTCTGTTAGTTAGCTTTTTGAGCAAGTTCTCCAGTGCTACTTTAAGTTGTAGCGATTGTTGGATAACTGTGCCCTCAGGCATATTGGGGTCAAGTGGGAGGTCAGGTTGTCTCATGTCTGTTTACTCGGTTTGGGAGAGGGTGTTTCCATTGTCCCTCTGTTTTGAAATTTTGACCTGGTTTCCCAATCATTTTTGGTACCGATTGTTTTTTTTTGTTCTTCTTAATGGGGGGAGGGGTTCAGTTTGAGATCCCTCATGTTCTTCGTGTTTCTCTGCTATTTTAGGGTTGTCGGTCAATGGCAGGGTTGGGTTTACAGCCGATTTCCTAGATTTACCCTCCATTTTGAGCAGATACGAATTGGCAAGTTCACTGCGGATGAGTGAATGGCGAGACGGTCTCACAGAAGGAGCTTAGAAAATGAGGGCCGATGACACCCAATGCAAGTTAGTAAGTGAATCAACTTATAAAGTGCTACACAAGAACAACTACCACCAATAGGATTTACAGTATAAGTCACGTGCTATTTGCCCTGGGATGACATTCATATGGTCATTATAATGGTATTAAGTTAGACCAGTGATTATTATTTATAGCTTGCAATATTATTTATATCAAGTGACACAATTCTAATTTCTGCCGAAACCGTGGGGGCAAAATCAGCCGTTCACATCCAGTATCCCGGCAGACTGCGAATGTGTCGCCGACGACTTCCTTGTCACAAGACAAACTATATTCGTCGTAACGCAGAGGCACACGACATTCAGTAACGTCTTTTAAGTTTTTGTTTTCTCATTTGAGTGTAGTAGGGAGATGAATGCTGTGAGAAGCAGGTGGTCGCGTGAGGGCAATTACTGCCAGAGGCGTAGAGTGCGACTAAGTAGCTCTCACTAAAGGGAAGCTTAAGCAAGAAGTGACCTTCAGCTATGATTGTACACACACAGGGGGGTCACCCTCCCCAGTCGATAGTGCAGTTCAGCCGTGGTAGCAACAGAAATATGTGTTTGCCACACTCCAATTCTAGAACAATGCCGCCAAGGTGGACACATTGCTATTAGCGTTGGATAGGAACGAGAATCTGGTGGGGCATGGGTATGCCTCACCAGAGTCACACCTTGAAACTGGGACTACTACCCTATTGGCTCATATTTCTGTCTTTCACCCCCCCCCCAGTCTTCTGTCTTCCGCCACCTCTATTTTATGCTAGCGAAAGCCCCACACAATAAAAACATAATGTGCCAAAAATCCTTTACGCCCATAGTTCAGGCGCCTCCGTAGCCAGGTGGGAAGGAGCAGCAGTGCGTGGCACACGCTTCACGCTTCTTGATTAGACCGTGGTTCGAACCTGTGACCACCAAATACGGAGGATGCGGAAAGGTCAGGGAATGACCACCGCATATCTCCGAAGCAATATGGCCTTAGTTGCCAATGCTCCTAAAAACCAAATAACAAACAAACAACAAGCCCATAATTCACCCACAATGAAAGCAACGTGGAGATGGGGGGCACCCCTGGTGCCCTATGACAACAACGCACTTTACTATTGACATATTGGCAACACTCGTGTAACTGATTGATTGTCTGAAAGAAAAATAAAATTGTTTTTCCTCCCCATTTCCCAATACTTAGCAAACAGGCGACGTCCTAGCCTCTCAGCCCGGTTTATTTAGAAAGCCCCCTATTTATTGACACCTTTCTTTGGTTTTCTAATCATCTATTCGTTGAATGTTTATGTGCGGTAATTATATTACAAAGCAGCGTATTTTCATAAGCTTGGAATGTTGTCTATATTCTTTGAAGTTTTACTCTATCGGTGGCGATTCGAAATATCGATATATTTGAATGGTTTTATGCTTTAAAAAAAACATTTGTATTAATAAATGCACAAATTCCAATAAAATCTACTTTATTTAAATTGTTTTTTCAGAACTTGTAAATTGCAAACTACGAAAGTGATTGATCCAGCAGGAATACCGCATTTCTGTACAACTATAAACAGACCTGGACCTAATGAACGCCCTCCAATAATGCGTAAAGGAGATGGTAAGAGCTCATTAACTCTAATAGCTCTCTCTCTCTCTCTCTCTCTCTCTCATTTCTACACTGCTCAACAAAATTAACAGAACACATAGAAAACGTGGTGTAATTCGTGCAACTTGCAATGAAAATTTGGTATGATGGTGGGCGTAACTTCACTTTCTCTAAACCATATGCCCTAATATAAAAATATGTGGCAACAAATCCCATTCTTTCACCAGCACAGACCTTAGGTTACCAAGCAGTGACCGAAGATTTCGCTGTCGTCGAGCAATGCGACACCCAAGGGCGTCTCACACATGTTCGATCGGATTAAACTTTTCTTAACGGGCTAGCCATGGCAGTTGTTGGGTATCGTCAGTTTCAGGATATTCTACCACCACTTGAGCATCAATTATTGAGAATTGAGAATCAATTATGGAGAGTAATAACAACTATTATAACAGGAAGGTCAAAGGAGAAGATAGCACAATACAATGCGCAACGCTCCAAGGCTGTCGTAGCACAGCTAGTTAAGAAATCTAAAGAAGAAAAGTTAGACCTACTTCTTCTACAAGAGCCCTGCACAAATAAATATCAAGTTAGAGGGTACCCACCGCAGTTTAAAATTGTCCAAGTGGATGGTGAAACTCCGTGGGCTGCCATCGCTGTTTGTAATCCTGACTGCACTGCAACTAAGATAACAGACCCATGCACAACCTTGAGCAGTCTGCGCACATATAGCATCGTCCCCATTTTACGTAGTGTCCATCTACGCCCGACCAGGAGAAGACATACTCCCTACAATACAACATCTTCAGAATCTGCAGCAACAACTACCAAACGCCAAATTTATATTAGGCCCTGATGCAAACTGCAGATCACTTGCCTGGCACAGTGAGACACCAGAACGGAGAGGAACAAACAAAGGCCAGCGCCTAGAGGGGTACATATCCTGCAGCGACCTATCCATTCTAAACAGACCAAACCAGCCCTACACCTTCTCGAATATGTGGGAAGCGAATATCGACCTGACCCTTGCAAGTCATTCCATAGAAGGACACCTCTCTCTCCTTGGGAGGTGCAACAACCTTGGACCACTTCAGATCACAGAGTGTTAACTTACAACCTCCACCGATCACTCCAAACGCAACAAGTTGCACGACTTTTATTACCAAGATACGCCATATCAAAGGCGGATTGGAAACAAACTTTTTAAGCAGCTGCTGACGAAGAAGGCAGAAAACTTCCACCCCAATGAATTAAACTTAGACCGGCATCAGCGAGAGGTAACAAAACTAATCACAGAAGTGTCAGATATAGCCACCAAGATGCCTTCCCGCAAATCCGTTCCTTGGTGGGCGCCAGAGCTCACAGATCTCCGGAAAAGGGTAAATAGTTCCCGCAAGGCATTTCAGAGGGCGAGTAGATCCTGGCCACAGGCATAGGTTGATATACCACGTCAACAGTACCGAGAGGTCAGAAATTACTACACAGCTAAAATAAAGAAAAGAAAGAAAGCCTCATCGGAAAACCTAGTAAACACAGAAGGAAATGCTAACCCCTGGGGAGTGGCGTATCGGGTCACCACAAACAAACTCCCGGGAGGGAGTTTGTTTGTGGTGACCCGATACGCTGTTTGATGCTGCAGGCTGACAGCCAGGCACGACTGGAGACCCTAGCAAACAGGGACACTAGCGACTTGCAAAATTGGGCTAGCGCAAAACTCCTTACTACCTTCTCAGATAAAACAAGTTCAATACTTCTCGAAGGATTCCTTGACCCTAGAAAACCTCCGCAGATTAATATAAACGGGAAAACCATAAAGTTGCTAACAGAAATAAAATACCTCGGAGCGATACCTGATAGAAACCTTAGCTTCCCACCACATCTCTGCTACCTCAGAACAAAAATAAGAAGATATGCGAACTTACTGGCCAAAGTCACTAGGAAAGACTGGGGCTTGAAGAAGGGGGCGCTTGGCGTCCTGTATAAGGCATTCTTTATCCCAGCACTAGCCTATGCAGCTAGGGCCTGGTACACAAAGACTAGCACAGCTGTCAACAAGAAAAAAACTGGAGATGACACACCGATCGATATTACTCATAACGACAAGAGCTTGCTGCACTGTGAGCACCCACTCGTTCCAGGTCCTGGCGGGAAGCCTTCCCCTGGACTTGGAGATTGCGTGCTGGGGGTTGCTGTACCAACATTCTGAAGGAAAAATAGTCTCCCATATAACATTCACCACAGACCCAGCAAACTCCAAAACCGTGAAGAACAGACGGATTTTACAACACGTGAAATCACTATGGCAAAATCGCTGGAACCTTACTAACAATGGCTCCATTACTAAGAAGTTTATGCCGGATGTCGGACAAGTTTATCCACTCTCCCCAGCCTGGGTTTCGCACGGGGTTAAAACCACCTACCTATTGACCGGACATGGCTCATTTCGAAAGAGGCTATATGACTTTGGAATCTTAGCTACTCCGCTGTGCTCCTGTGGACAGGAGGGAGCACCTTGTCTACGAGTGGGACCATTACGAGGACCACAGATGTCAACTTTACACCAAGATTCGCTTGCTGCTTCGAAAGCAGGAGGACATCGTTCTGCAAGAGGAAGTGACCTACAAAGTCTTCACACGTTTTGCGCAAAATCTGTTCACAAGACAACGGACACTCCCCTCCCCTTGAGGAGATATCCCAAAAGTTCACAAATCCATGAATAGGACAAAATCAATCACGAGACAACAGCCAACCGTCAATGGCCCAAAGTAATGGAAACACAACTGAGACGTAGAAGTACCGGGGCAGATGGGATGAAGTCATGATCGGTGACAATATCTATTTCTTAGTTTGGGATGGACAAAAAACACAACGACCTTCAAATGTTCATTTTTAATGATATTCTTGATTAAACCATGGAAAATTTCTACTTTTAATTTGTGACTTTTAACTTGTTTTTTAACTAACTGATGCTCTTTCTATACGGAAGTTAAACATTGTTAATAATCTTATGTACTATTAATACATATTTATTCTTTATCATTTCTAGCCGAACCATTGAAACTATGAAAAGAAAACACACGCATATTCAAAAGCAGCACAGAAACAACAAGAAATACAATAACCAGACCAATTTGTGGCAATGTGTTATTTTTCATAATGTCTACCATTTGTTTCAGTGTCAGATACTTAACTTTGAAGGAATTAAATTTCTTTCAAAGGAATTGGTGATATGATTTCGCTAACAGGAAGGGAGGAGCACAAAAATATAAAGCAATCCAGAAAATCCATTGATATTGTGGGGAGGGATTTTTTTTTCTTATCTTTTCTTATTATACATCTAATTCAGGTTTTCTTAGATGCCCTCACACCTATAAGACCATACTCTTGGCCACCTGACTGCTATTCTCTTCAAATATCACAGAAGATTCTCAAGCTCTTGAAGGTGATTTCCATTGATTCCCCTTAATCAGAGACCAGGACTCTCTCGCCTAATTGCGGGAGAGCAAGCTCTTAACTATGCAAGCAAGGCGTGTGTTGATTAGACTAACAGGACTCAAGTGAAAACAAAACATGAGATTTATTACATACACATATACAATATCATATACAATTGAATAAAAGAAAACATACAATCATAATAAACAAAGTCAACTCAGAGGTACCTTGCATAATCATTCCCATCACATTTCCATTCACTTGATAATCTGAGTTTACCATTGAATGAAAACACCTGATTCATTCTTCTTGCTCTAATTAACTCCTAACACTCACTATACTCATTTCATTATTGCTGGATACAATTCCGTTTCTTATATTAACAATCAAATATACTACTTTCATCATTACGCTCTGTGTTCTCACCACTCTGCTACAATATACTTGTAGACCACTCTTAACTTTCCTAAAGTCTCTACTTGTCACCAGTCATTGAGATAAATCAACCATCTTCATCAATAAAACATTACATTCAGAGTTTTTCATACAATTTACTTGTCTATAACTTCAAAACATATTCAGATTCTTTATTTGTAAGTTTACTACCCTTCCTAACACATTATATCTGTTATATCAATCTCATCTACTATTCATTCCTTAGTTTCCTTTCCATTATACACTAATCTCTTTTAACATAATAAACTCGGTTAGTATTTATACTTCAGAGATAAATTTTCATTCTCTTTACTTTCTAGTACTACCCCGTTTTCATTAATTATTATATCATTTCACTAACAGTCCTTCTTGCTAACTTAGAAGTATTGCTCACCTACTTCTATCTTTTTCTTTCCTTTTCAGGGAAATTTCAGGCTTACATCTTAGGCCATCGTCTATGGCTCTCCTTCATCTGCTTTCTCCTTAATCTGCTTCAGATAAATTTCTGGAACTCTAGGCTGCATGTGTCCTGGCGTCCTTTCTCCTGTTTGAATGCGCAACTCCTCCTTTACTAAAGATCATTCTGATGCATCTTGCTCCGAGAGGTCGTTACCTTTCCTGGCACACTTAACTTTCTTTCATAACCCAGTTTTCTTATCATCCTTGGCCTTCCCGTTACTTCTACTCTTAACTATTTTTTTCATTACAGTTTAGGCCCCTTTCTCTCACTCCCTACATTTCTGCACTGCCCAATTTACTTTATTTTTCTCTCCTCCGTCTTTCCCCCCCCACCAAACTCCTTCTCTCTTGTTTTTCGAGAGAGGACTCTTTCTTTCCTGTGCTCTCTCTTTCTGTTCCCCTAAATTCCATACCGCCCCCTTTTTACTGGCCCGCCTCCGTTCAGGACTTCAACCAATCTTCCCCTTTCTATTTAAATTTACATTCCGTTTCATTCGCTAATATCATTTTCCCATGCTGTCCCTTTAGCGCACGATCCAACCTCCTTTTTGAATATCTTTACTTTCTTCCCAGGCCATATGCCCCTTTGATGTCGACCGGCCACTTCCACAAACACCCAATTTCCATCTCGCACCTTGCCTTCTAAAGAATACGAAACATTCCATCACAGACAGCCAAATGCCAGTCTTAATTTGAAACCCAACTTTTGAAGTGCACCTACTTCCTGTTTAGTCTGACGATGTAACCAATCAAAGGAAGCGCTTCGACTAATCCGATCTCCCGTCCTATTGTTTGCTCGCGAGCAACCCCTTTCACGCCTATTCACAAATGACCCCCGCTACCTATTCCTGCTGCCCCTGTTTGTTTTCGTGTATATTGGGAGCTGCCAGTTTATCCGCCTGCTACTAGTTATTCTCACACTTACCCCATCCCTTCATTAAATTTTCTCCTGATTTAATCTCACCTTGCGAAAAACCCACTATCTTTATTTTATTAAATTTGTAACATTTTTCATCTTTCAATATCACTATATCTAACGTGTTTTTTTTTCTAATTAATCTCTTAGTTTGCGAAAGACAACCCCGCTATCGTCATTTAAATTAACTTGTAAGATCTTATATCTTACAATATGATAGAACTAAATTACCCAGTTGTCAACGACGTTCTTGAGAAACTAAAGCCCCAGCTCAGGAGTAATATCAGTGTACCCCATTAATGGGGAATATGAAGCAATAGATATGGTTTAATTATTCATTTATTGTTGATTCTTTTGTAAGCTTAATAAAATTAACGGTCGCCCGATCTCATCATGCCAGTTGCCCGTCTTTCGAGGCTTTCAACAATTTCAATGTCTTTTTTCAGATGAAATCCCAGTACCTGAACACAGATTCCGAATGGAGTCATGCAATTATCTTATACAGTGGAATCATGACATCCCTACAGGATGATGCTCAATAAATCATCGATAGGTCACCATGGATTTTCCTGGCTGCCTTTTTACACTTCTCAGAAAAGTTCACATGTTTTTATTTCAACCCACCAACTGTATAGTTTATTTTATTTTTGGGATGTTATTCACCATCCCAAGGGAGAATGCCCTTGGGATGTTATTCACCAAGGGCATTCTGCCGACTTAACCCATATTGCGCCGTATTTTATTTTGTCTGCAAACAGTGTGTGGTCTGTGGTCTATGTGCAGGATGAAAAACCCTAGTTACCGGGAGAAGAAACCACGGAAACCTCAAGTATGATGGCCAATGAGGGCAATCAATGGAACTCAGGAATTGGTTTAAAAGAGCCATAAAAATCCATCGCCTAATTAATGGGATGCGAACTCAGGTCTTTTCCATTCGGTATGTGGAGGACAGTGCTTATACTCATTGTGCTACCACGAAGGAT
This sequence comes from Mastigoproctus giganteus, assembly GCF_048544385.1. NCBI lineage: Eukaryota > Metazoa > Arthropoda > Arachnida > Uropygi > Thelyphonidae > Mastigoproctus > Mastigoproctus giganteus. The sequence continues at coordinate 78,757,412 of NC_143587.1, read as the reverse complement.
TTAAATACTTTACAAATAAATAATGAAAATCGTGTATTTTTAACGATCTAGGATCGAAATATTAATTTTTTATAGTTGGCAACTTGGCTAAATAGGTATGCAAGGATAAGTTGAAATTCGTTTTTTTTCTACTTATTTTATTATCCCTGATTGTTATAATATATATTTTGCTTATCCCTAGCTATTATTTGTTTTTATTACAGTGTTCTACTTTGGTATTTTTGTGCCTGAGCGCCGAATGAAATATTATGGTACCGAAGACGGCATTACCGCCTATCTCTCCATCGAAACTCATCTGTCTCAGTTGAATCCTTTTTATGAAGATGAAACTGTTATTAAGAATGTTGCAGACGAACAAGCAGTCCGTATAAAAATCAAGGTAATATAAGATAGCTCGACGTTTTTCATAATTAAAGTGAAACACGTAAAATTAAGAAAGAGTTTAACTATTTTTGCGCCGTATACTTAAACCCTTTTAAAACGTACCAGTAAAAAGATTGGTTTAACTTTGAAAATATTTCTTAAACCTTTTTAATATTTAGCTAAATATTTTAACATTTGGTATATTTTAATATTTATCGTCAAATCCACAAATGAGATAAAGAAAATTTGATAAATGTAAGTCAGGCTGGAAGGGATGGAAGTCTGTTCCACCAACCAACTACCCGCTGGCTAAAGGCAAATTTCCGCACAACTGTGCTGCATTTGTTTTTCCTCAATGTGAATTTCTGCCCTCTCAGGTGATTATTCTGAGCAAGAGGAAGAATCCCATCAGCATTCAGCATGCTCAAACCATTCAAGGCTTTATGCACCTCAATCAGATCACCTCGCTGGTGCCTAGTCTCCAGACACTGTAATTTGCAAAACTTGAAGCCTTTCTTCGCATGAACAACCCTTTGTTCCATTCACTAATCTTGTTGCCCTTCTCCGTACTGGTTCCAACAGCTCTACATCCTTCTTGAAATGAGGTCTCCAGGCCTGTATACAGTACTCAAGGTGTGGGCTGACCACTGCCTTATACAAGGGAATAATCACCTCCTTATCCCTGCTAGAAACGTTCCTGTATACCAGTGATAAGACACCATGAGTTACTGTTGCAGCCCGTCTGCACTGCTCAGAGAACTTCATATCTGCCTGCACAATTACCCCCAGGTCCTTTTCGTTCTCTACCACTGTCAGTGTATCAACTCTATGGTAAAGAACTTTCGTTCTCTACCACAGAGTTAATACGTTGCTCTGGGGTTACTGCTTCCTATATGTAGTACTTTACATTTAACAATGTTAAACTCTCATTTGCCAACGCTCAGCCCATCTGCTCAACTTTTCTAGATTCTGTTCCAGCAGCGTATTGTCATTAGTGTCGTTAACAACCCTGCCAACCTTCGTATCGTCTGCAAACTTGGACATTAAGCTTGATATACCATCATCAATATCATTTATAAATACAGAAAACAACAATGGACCTAACACTGAACCCTGAGGGACTCCACTAATAACTTTAGTCCACGATGAGCAGTGTTCGTCGATTACCCCTCTCCGTCTTCTCCCACTCAACCATCCCTTTATCCATAACTGCAATTTGCCTTCAATGACACACTGCTCCAATTTGTTCAGCAGTCTTCAATGTGCAACAGTATCAAAAGCCTTCATAAGATCCAAATATATGATATCAAAGTTATTCCCTGCATCCATTTCCTTTGTGACCACATCATAGTATCCAATCAAATTGCTCAGGCAAGACTTTCCCTTAACAAAACCATGCTGTGTCCGAGCTATAACTGAAGTCTTGTCTAGACGATCCTGCAGTGCTTCTTTAACCAGTGCCACCATTAATTTTCCTGGAACAGAAGTTAAACTAATAGATCTATAATTACTTGTGTTGTCCTTTGATCCTCCCTTGTGAATTGGGGTCACATTTGCACATCTCCAGTCCATGGGTACCTCCCCTGAGTCCAAAGAAGCTCTCATAATTATGGCTAAGGGTTTGCTTAGCCATAAGATCTGTGTACATTGATATTGTCTCTTTAGTATTGCAATAAAAGACTTTTCTCGTTAAAACTATGCCTTTAATGAAGATTTTCGAATATTAGCAGGGCATTGAGGCCAAGTGATCATGGGTAGCATTCCATGGCTGCGAAAATTTCCGGAGTACGGGTGAGCCGAGTCACGTGATCTTCAAAAAGGATCATGAGGGGCACAAAATCGGTTCAGACTGCCACTAAACAAGTGACACCCCTCCCAGCAGTGGTGGCGGCAATTAATATCTATTCAAATCACCAGGTTCCCTACTGCCATCTTAATTAACTTGCACAGAAATAATCGATGCAAGTTTCTTTTTATTGCTCGATGGTTTCATCGGTTCACCAATTCCAAAATGAAGTTAAAACTGAATTCCATCCAGCGGAGCATGCTCCTCTCTATTCTCAGAGTCTGTAGAACAGTTTCCACCGCAGCAGTGCAAGTTATTGCGGGGTCCCTCCCATTGGATCTATTTATCATCTATCGTGGCATCTGCTTTCGACACAAAAACAAATACCTTCAGAATTACTTGGTATCCAGCTAAATTTAAATGAAGATCCTAAAAAAGAGAAATCCAGATGGTTTAACGAGCTAATTAGCATCTGGCAGACCAGATGGGACACCACCGCACTTGGAGCGACGACAAGAAAATTCCTGCCTGATGTGACCTTCTTACTCTCTAAATCGGTTAAAAACCTCGTGCTCTTTAACTATGCAAACTTCCTTTCTGATAACAGAACATGGCTCTCTCAATCAAAAACTCTTTCAGTTTCTCTTGCATCACACCGATCTCTGCAGCTGCGGGTATACAGAAGATTGGAGTCACGTGCTCTTTAACTGTGCAATCTACGACGATCTTAGGGGTGAAGCTCCGAACTGACGTTCCAGATCTCTCTTCGGGACAAGAGGAAATGCTTCTGCATAATAAGAAGCATCTCTCAGCTCTTCAGAACTTTGCCTCCGAGGTGTTTGCTCGCAGAAAAAGAATCAACGCCAGATTATCGCACCAAAACAATCCACCAAATCCAACTGTGTAAGCGGGACAATAGTTTGCTTCTCTGATTTATTTTCTTCTATGTCTGCATGAATTGTCACTGCACTGATGCTAAAGGTCATCAGTTCCACATCTGAATTATTCTGGATCAAGAGTATTTATTGAAGACTACCCTTAAAACATAACACACACAATACACACAAACCTACGTCACACACATATCTGGCCCATTTGTAGTGATACTCTTCTTCACAGAGACACGAGGCGGAGTTGAACAGACGTTCTAGGTGCCGCCCATTACATATACACATGTCCACATATTGCTCGATGGTATTATTTATACAGTATTTACTTTTAGTGGGTCTCTAACGCATCGCTGTCCCGGGTAGAACACTCAGTACAGTCAACCCTTCCACTTCTGGATTAAAAGTGATGGGTTCGAACTCATCAATTTCGTGAGGAATAATTTTTACTTTATATCCACTGCCTCCTCTCAAAGTACGTTCATAAAACAAAGTCTGACTCTTTTTAGTTCATTAATTGTAGAAATTTAAGTTACATATGGATGCATTTTGATCATAGGTTATTAAAACAATAAATGTTTAAAAGCTTTAAATAATATTACTTGAAATAATTTACAAGTAATCAGACAGCAAATCATTAAGAAAAGTCCATCTTAATTGACAGATTATACATCCTTTTTTTTGCTATATGCATTGTTAAAAGACTTCTTAAAATATCATTTAAGAGATTAAATAATAGCTGCTGTATAGTTCAGTTCATTTATGGGAGAATGTTTCCATGTCTGTCAATTGTGGTGGAGGAGTAGCCCTGTTTGTACGTGACATAGCACTTCAAATAATCTCGGTCGCCTACTCAGATTCAGGGTTTTATGAGGCATTACTCGTCACTCTAAAAGTCCACTCAGCACTCTTAGATATAGCAGTCGTTTACATTCCACCTGTCCCTAGTCAAGAAATGATAAATAATGTAGTAGACTGGCTTCTCAACAAATTACATGTGTCAGCCACCCATATAGTATGTGGAGATTTCAACCTTCCACCACAGCTCAATAACCTATTGGACACCATGTTAAATAAACTACAGCCATGTTCCATCTCTCTTATCAATGACCAACCTACAAGAGGTGAAAATAGACTTGACCTAATTCTGTCTTCTGGTAAATGTATAATTGATGTACCCCCCGAAATGTTCTTTCCATCCGATCATAGCCCAATTGCAATGCTCATAATGCTACCATATATGGACTTCAATGTCAAGGAAAAAATTAAGAGCCAGCTTGTCATTTCGCCAGCCTTTCTGGATCCAAATAAATGCTTATTTGCTGCCAGCTGTATCCCGTCGGAATGTCTACTCAAATGTGATGCCTTATTTGCAACAACTCTCTTAACAAGTTGGATCAACTCTATTTCAGAATTTGCGGCTTCCAAAGTAGTAAGGATGCCATCAAAATCTAAAACCTGGTGGAAGCCTAACTGCATTGTTTAAACTAAAGCAAACTCTGCACAGAAAATGGAAACTATCTAATGACACACAAGATAGAATTAACTACTCGAGGGCCAGAGCAATATTTAATAGGGAAAAATCTAGAGCAATCAACCGCTACATGAAAGACACACTTGACAGGGGAAAGCTACCTCATTGCACACATAAAAGTGACACAAATGAGGAGCTTGACAAAGAAGCGTGGATGGACCCCATCAGCAGATTCTCCAGCATATATCATGAGTCTCAAGTCAGGGAGTTTGAGTGGGATCAATTAGTTGACAATGAGATGGAGTCTGTTCTTATCACTAAAGAAGCACTAATACAGACTATTAACTCCCTCAGGCCAACTAACACAGCTGGAGTTGATGGAGTCCCCCACTTCATGGTAAAGTGTCTTAGCCCTTACCTAATTGAACCACTCCAAGCAATTTATAGCTCTATCCTTGCTTGCCGAGTTTTCCCTGAGAACTGAAATAAGTACGCTGTAATTCCAATGCCGAAAATTACAAAGCCTAACCTTGTGGAGCACTATAGGCCAATATCTACTGCATCTACCCTGTTAAAAGTACTGGAGAAAGCTCTGTTGCCAAAGTTGTCGAATCAGATACAGGCTGGGCAGCCTCAACAAATTCATTATTCAATGACTGCAAGATCAACAATAACTAACCTCCTCACAGTTCAGGCCACGATACTAAATGCTTTCCAAGCCAGAAAGGAAATTGCAATAATTTATGCCGATATAAAAGCAGCCTTCGATAGTCTGGATGTACATGCCTTACTTCATCTGCTCCAACATGCCTTCCAAATAAAAGGAAATTTGCTGAAGTTCCTACAGGCCGTACTTACTTGTTGGTCCATTTATTACCGCACAGATAGTCAGATCCTCCAACGCCAACTCCATGCAGGAGTTCCACAGGGTGGAGTTTTATCAGGACTCCTCTTCACCGCCATGATGATCCCGTTCTGCAACGGTAGGGATGATGTATGCACTTATGCAGACGATATTAAGATCCTAACACCCATCCAACCGTTCATGACCAATAGGGCATTGCGTGAGCAGATTAATTATAAGCTTCTGAACTTATTCGTGTACTTAGACAAATTTGGCTTGGCCCTAAATACGCAGAAGACTGTAATCATGGTGTACTCGCTCAAAAAATCGCCTACGCTCGTACACCCGAAACTTAATGGCAAACCTATCCCAGATGTTGAGACGCATAGAGATCTAGGAGTAACATTTGATACGAAACTTACGTTCAAGTCTCATATTGACCTGATTGTAAGGAAAATGAACTACTTACGTTGGGCAACAAAACAGCACCTCTTGCACGTGAAACAGACTGCAACACCCGCACGATATTTAAGAACCACAGTGTATTCGGCCATTTTATATGGCACCGAATTGTGGGCGTCAGCCACCCCTACCCACATTAGGAGAATATATGCGAGTGAATTCTGGCTGCTGAAGTGGGCAAACCATAAGCACCACCTCCCTCAACAGTTAAGGACTACGCAGCTCTCTGAACAGCTTAAACTGCAACGTTTACCAGACATCATTTCCTGGAAACGATTAATAACTACAATCAAAATGATGACTGGCACGATATCATCACCATGCTTCTGGCAGCTTTGTGAGTGGCACATCCCGCCATCTGCATTGAGAGGCACAAAATCCTTGAGAATGAAGACCAACAGACTGAAGATGGCCAACAGGTTTATACCCGCCAGTGCGTTAGAATCAATTCAGTGCCTAACACATATCGGAATTGGCCTACTAAGGCTCATAGAAGATATGAAATATAGGAAACAAACCGTAGTGTGGCTCGCTGAGGCTACTGCTGCCTAGTAGCTGTGTGAATTTCTGTCAAGAACTGTGTGTACGCATTTGAATAGTGTATATCTCGCACAAGTTGATCAGTGGATGTGATGTTAAGATGAACTTTTGTATTACAATTGCTAGGACTCTAGACAGAAATGTAGTGAAGAGTAATGTAGTTTAAATGTCATCTTTTCGTGTATATTTAACCTTTCTTGTATATTTTAGACATTCTTTTATTCACGTTTTATGGTAATCTCCTGGTATTTTCTGGCGTGAAGGGAATTTGTCACTTACCAATGTACACCTATATTTTAAATTTGGTAGGACAAATAAAGATTTATTTAATTCTCATTCTTGCCATTTTGACGAAAATTATAATCGTGTTGATACCTAAAACGATGCATATATTTATAGGTTGAAAAGATACTTCTGCCAGCACCTTATCGTACAAATTGTGTTATCTACCCCCTGGAGATACTGGTAAATGGGAAAAATCCGACAACAAGGAAGGTATTGTATCCTTTTTGACTCTGAATGCAAAATATACCCATAAAACACAAAAGGCAGGAGTGATTTTGTTATCATAGCTATATTTGTCTTTACGTCGGATTTAGTTGCCTGAAGCTTGCAACTGTTATCATTATTATTTAAAAAACACGTTCTCTTTTAAGGCTTTTTTCCGCCCCTTGATGGTAAGGGTACCAAGTGCATGGGGTGTTTGCTTGTGTCCGGTTTCTATTATTATTGTTACTGTTGGTCGAGAAATTCTTACTGTCCTACGGGTGTTCAGGATTGCCGCTTTATGGAGTTCCAAAGTGTTCCCTTGGAGGCTTTTTGTTGCTAGGTTCTGATGGAGGCTTTTTGTTGCTAGGTTCTGATGGAGGCTTTTTGTTGCTGGGTTCTGATGGAGGATTTTTAACAAGTAATAACCACCCCGATCATTTGATCGGTACGGTTATTACTTGTTCCGTATGCCACATTTCTTTGACATCCTGTCTTAAGTCTGAGCACTTCCTGATTTTTACTTCGTATGTTTTCTAGAGGTTGGCGGCGTATGCACGTCAATGTCTATCAGGTAGGTATCCATTTCCTTCTTGTCGATGAGGATTATGTCTGGTCTCTTGTGTGGAATCATTTTGTCCGTCATTATGGATGAGTCAGGGCGCTGTATCGTCCAGTGTGGCTCATGTGTTCTGAATGTGCTCCTGCTTTTTGAGATATTTAATGCGTTCATTGACAACCCCTTATGTGTAAATATGTTTTCCTAGAAGTTAAAGTTGTGGTGAGTTCATAGGTGATTTTTTGGTTGTTGGGACCGTGGGGTTGTGGAATTATTTGCATGAGATTATATTACAAACTGAGTAATTGATTTCATAGTCGTACATTGCATTGCATAGTGCTTATACATATATCACTGAAATCTCCCATAGAGATACCATTATCCCATAGACTTTGTATGGATGATAATGGCGACTTGAAATATTCCATTTTTTGAAATTAGTCATGGAGACGGAAAACATTTACTAGCGCCATCGCAGTATTTTGACTTAATATCGTTTGTTCATTAGTTTACTTAAGCCTTCTGCTGGATAACATAGTGGGCTTGTTTGGGCTATCATTTCTCAATCTTAAAGTTGATATTTCTCCTCATCTATTGGTCCTTGGGACCCCGTTATTGGTAGGTGAGGATTTTATAAAAATACTTAATTTCAAGAATTTTTCTGGCGCCCTCAGGCTACTAGGGACTGAGATCTAGACACTGCTTTTCGAAGATTTCAGAACTTCCCTTCCACTTTCCATCCAGCTGGATAAGTGAAATACATATTGAACATAGACATATTGATATAACTCTGTCTTTAGGGTACTAATGAGTATCCTATTAGGATTGAGAAGACAAGTTTAGAACAAGAGGATAGACAATAGTCGTGTGGTTTTTTTTTTTTTTTTTTTTTGCCTACACTTATCTGACATGGATACTGACTTGGACCATGACCAAGTTAGGATACTGACACAAGATATTGACATTGAGAATTCTTCTGGATCAGAGTCTACGGATTCATCTAAGAAAAAAAAGGGATGCAGGGGGAAGAAAACTCCCAAAACTCCTAGAATTACTCAAGCTCGAGGAGATAAAAACATTGTGGTGGAGAGTCCCTCTGTTTCGTTGGCTTCTGAGCCGCCGATGGTCATTGTCGATAGTAACTCGATTCCAACAGAATCTTCTGAAGATCTTTCTCTAACAGAGGGATTGGACCTGGGTGGGTCTTTGAATGCTTCAATTGTATATGCGACGGTTGCCAAAATCAGGAAAGCTCTGGGAGAGTTTCTATCAAAGGATTCTAGCAAGATAACTAAGTCTGCCTCTAACCGCATTCATAGTCTATGGGCGGATCTAGAGGCAGTTACCACCGCAATCTTAATTGACAATGAACGACTTAAGACCAAAGCATCTGAATTGGAAATCAGAGCAGGTCTTTTGGACAAGATGATACAGATCCAACGTGATCTACATCCTCATAAGACTTTTACGGAAGTTGTTCGTGGTGGGACAAAGCGAAATAGACAGACTTCTGAAATAACAGAGATTCCTCTGCTAACGTCTTCAGTGGAGGTGGCAGCTTCTTCGGGCAGACCAATTGCTGGTGAAGATAGCATGGATTCCGGAAGTGGGATCTCTGATTCCGAAAACTTACTAATACTTAGGCCCTCAGCAGAATCTTCCCTGGCGTCTAGCCAGGATATCAGGAAGGCAGTTACTGAAGTGATTAAAAAAGATCACAAGGACATGAAAATCAAGGGTGTACGTCTTTTGAGAAATAAAGGTGTGTTGTTAGAGACAACAAATCCTGATGATGCCAAGAAGATCTCAAGTGCTTCTGCATTAAAAAAAGCAGGATTATCAATAGAAAAACCCAGATTGTCCGATCCTACAATTTTGATATACGGTGTCCCGAAGGAATATTCTAAGGAGGATATTTTGGAGGATTTAATTAATAAAAATTTAAAAGACTTTGGTTTTAGCCAGGAGGAAGTTAAGAATGAGATTACATTCAGATTTAACTTTGGCACCGGAACCAGAGTGACCAATTGGGTTATTGGTTTCAGCCCACGCCTTATGGGACACGTGATTCAGAGTGACAAAATTTATCTAGGTTTCACGTCACATAGATTTCGTAAGTTTACACTTGTAAGCAAATGCTTCAGATGTCTAGGATATGGTCACAGTGTGCAGTTCTGTTCCCATAAAGCTGTATCTTGTGGCCACTGCGGGGGTGGAGGCCATGTTTTTTCTGACTGTATTCACAAGGAGGAACAACCACAGTGTGTTAATTGTAAACGTAGAGGTAGGGATTGTAATCACTCGGTCAGGGATAATAAATGCCCTGAGTATCTTAAAGCTGTTGAATTGACAGACCGAAGAACCAGACATGAATAATACAACGGTAATTGATTCAACAAGTGTTAACCTGCAATACGGCGAAATAAAAATTCTTCAGATTAATGGGCAAAGATCTCGTGCAGCGGCGGACGAGATTAGGAAAGCTGCTGATGATCTGGGGTTTGATATTGTATGCTTGCAAGAACCGTATTACTCTTCTCAGGTAGGGGGTTCAGCGTATAAAGTTATAGGATATCCAATTTCGGCAAGGATTATTGCCTCAAGTGACGATCGACCCAAGGCCGCCATAATTATCTTTAACAGTGAACTAGTAATAACAAATATCTCAAGTGAATGTTCTGCTACCACAGTTTGTATCCTGGTTTCCTCCAGGGACCAGTCGTTTTATCTGGTTTCCCAGTATTTTCCTCCCTCAGAAGATATTCAGCCAGCCTTACACAGACTTGACAGGGTATGTAGCAGATTTTCAGCTAAAAACTTACTAATTACAGCAGATTTCAACGCTAAGTCTACACTTTGGAACAGCGGCTTTTCTGATGCTCGAGGCGAGCAGTTGGTTGATCTGATCTTGGATCATAATCTCTGTGTAAAGAACTTGCCAAATAAACCATATACATTCTCGACGACAAATGGTGAATCTAATATAGATGCTACTTTAACCTCCATTAATCTGGTGGATAGGGTGCAAAATTGGGACGTCAATCCGTATCTAATTAATAGTGACCATCGAGCAATCACCTTCTCGATTTTACCGGAGGATAGGCAAGTGAATATAACAATAAGGGATTTAAGGCGTTTTCGGATGGACAGAGTGAACTGGACCAAGTTTCGTGAATATCTGAATACAATTTTTAATGGAGATAACAAAGTAATCATTAACACCTTAACAGCAAAAGAATATGTTTTTCTGGTTCAATATCATTTATATCAAGCGATGGCCTACTCGACGAAAAGAAAACAGACAGGAAGAACTTCTGTCCCATGGTGGTCTTCGACACTAGCTGAATTGAGACAACAAACTCAACAAGCACGAAAAGCATACCAAAGGAATAGGCATCTATCGGACGCAGACACTCAGGCTTTGAAAAATGATTACAGAGACTTGAGGAAGAGGTACCATAAAGCAATTGCTGATAGCAGGCAAAATTGTTGGCAACGTCTGGTGAATGAAACAGGAAATGCTGACCCTTGGGGTATAATCTATAAGCTTTCAAGAAATAAACTTTTGTGTGGTGAAATTTACAACACGATAATTAGAGAGAATCAAGAAACTTCGGACTGGGAATCTACAGTCGAAGGGATAGTGAGTAGCCTATTTCCGGAAGATTTGCCGTTTATGGACAGCCCTGATCAAGCGGAAATTAGACGCATTAATCGTGAATATAAGGGGACAACCGAAACTGCCATTTTTAATATGCTTGAGCTAGGTGCTGCAGTAGCTAAATTGAACCATAAAAAATGTCCTGGCATTGACCTCATTGAGAATCAAGTAATTGGAAAATTTTATGAATTCTTCCCTGAGATTTTATTAAACTTATTTAATAAATGCCTGCTAGAAGGGCTTTTCCCTCTCGAATGGAAGCTTGCGCTCTTAAAAATCTTGCATAAACCGGGAAAGCCAAAAACAAACCCCAGAGCATACAGGCCAATCTCTTTATTGGCAAATCTTGGCAAATTATTTGAAAGGATGATTGCCCCAAGGATTTTTAAATTATTTACAGAACATAATCTCTCCTCTGATTGCCAGTTTGGATTCAAAAAAGGACGTTCCACTGAGGACGCAATCTCAACCCTGCTGACTTACATTCAGGAGGCAAACAGCAAATATGTTCTTGCTGTTTTTATTGACTTTGAGGGCGCTTTCGATTCCCTTTGGTGGGAGAGTGCTCTCAGGTCACTGCAACTGGCAAAGTGTGATGACTACCTGTTCAGAGTCCTCAGATCTTACTTTAAGGATCGACAAGTTAGAGTATGTGCAAAGCATTTATCATACACGACTACCGTTTCAAGAGGATGCCCTCAGGGTTCAGTCTTGGGACCTCTCTTTTGGAATGCAGTGCTAGACCAGTGGCTCACGAAGGATAGCGATGAGTTCATCAAAGTTGCATATGCAGATGACTTGGTGGTGGCGGTGCAGGGAGGATCAAGACAAATTCTCGAACAAAAAATTCAGTCAGTTTTGAATAATTTAGTGGCATGGGCGGGTTTGAATAAACTAAAGATTTCTGTCACCAAGACCAATTTCATGGTGTTTAAACACCACTTCGATTATGGAAGGCCGCCAAAGGTAACCCTATATGGTACTCAAATTCCATATGTACAGAACACCAAATATCTGGGTTTAACTTTAGATGATCGTCTCAGGTTTCATGTACATGTCACTAAAATCAATGAAAAAATCAAAAAGTTCGTAGCTGCAGTTGTTAGAATTTCCCGCAAGGAATGGGGTTTATCCAAAAAAACTCTGGTATTGTACTACAAGACGATATTTCTTCCCATTGTAGATTATGGTGCTGGTATTTGGTTTGCGGCTGCTACCAAGGTTACAACTAAAGCCAAGCTTCTGTCCCTGCAACGTACAATGTTGCTTACAGTTATACGCGCTCCAAGGACAGTGTCGACAAATGCCTTACAGGTTATTGCAGGTACCATCCCCTTGGATTTACACATTATTTTCCGAGGTATTGTATATAACTTAAAGAAGGGAAGGGCGTTACAAATATTGAATATCACCTCTAATCCAAATAACAACATAAAGGAGGAAAAACGTAGAATTTGGGGCGAGCTTGTGAATTGCTGGCAGCAACGTTGGGATTTGAGTGAGTATGGAACCATTACAAGAGGCTTCATTCCAGCCGTAAGCTTTGCAATGGACAGGAGGGTGTCGTCTTGGTTTGCTCCCACCATGACAACGAGTTACTTAATCACTGGACATGGCTTAAGGGCCAAACTATTTGAAAGAGGATTAGAACCTGACCCCTACTGTTCGTGCGGTGAGGTGGAATCTTGGAGACATGTCATCCTTGAATGCGGACTATATACTTCAGACAGGCAGGAATTACTAAATAGGTTGCCAAACCTCACGGAGAATAATTTACCTCTCTTGGTTCAGAGGTGGGACATCTTTGCTTTGCTTCAGGAATTCTCGGCCAAAGTTTTTAAAAGAAGACAGGAGCTAAGAAATCTATTGCAGGGTACCAATTAAGGGAAGTGCTGCACATTTGACGACAGAACACTTCGTGTAATGTCATCTTTATAGGATGTTTCTTGTCTACAGCGAGATGATCTTCTGCTCCTGGACACCCAATTCAGGCTTGCATTTGTGGATGGACTCTAAAGTGGAGATAATGTTAATGTTAATGTTTCTAAGTGTTAAGTTAATGTAAGTGTATGTATTTGCTATTTGCATGTAAATAATCGTATAATGTTGCTTTTTTTTTCAACAAGTGTACATTGTTCTTAGTTGGAAAATTTTTATTTTTATTTTTTATTTTATTTTTATTTATTTATTTTTTTTTTTCGCTGGCCTCCAAGTTTGGGCAGCCTTGGGGGCGGGATTGCTGGCACCTACCAGTATAGCACTACTTCCGGTAGGTGCAGGATTTGTGCATTACAGCACACATAGAGAATGGTGGATCCAGGTGTTAGTTAATCCCTGGTGGCGAAATGGCCTGAAATAACACTCTTTTTTCAGGCCTGTCTTGCAGACGTTCTGAGCTTTCTCAGGAGTAAAAGGTGGAGATGGGCTTGTGTCTAGGAGCCACCCTTCATATCAGGACACACACACAATCAATGTACAGAAAGACTACAGTATATATAAGAGCATGTATATAAATCTGTATATAAATATTGTATATAAATTGATTAATATTGTATGTAAATTGATTAAGATAACTTGAGAATTTATATACAGTTGTGTGTTAATAAATAAAAAAATAAAATAAAAAATGTCCGTCATTATGGAGGACAGGCGCGTGCGCGGCTTGTTGAAAGTTCAGTGTTTCTTAGCTCCACCCTCTAATGAAATTTTAGTGTTCATAATGAAAGAACAGTTGTTAAATTTCATATCATCAAGACGGTCAAGATCTTATCTCTATGAGGGTTAAATCAACTTGCTAAAACGTAAAAGGTAATTTACTTTTATTCAAATTTTGATTGGTAAAAAAGGTAAAGTGCAGCCATTATCAACCCACTGCAGGATGGAAGCCTCCTCAACAATTCATGATGAGGGAAAAGGACCATAATCTGCCACGCTGGTCCAGTGCAGGTTGGCAGATCGACCGTATTCAGCAGTCAGGGGCTTACGTTAACTCTATCTGCAATAAGGCCTCTAAGGTTGGGATTATTCATACCACAAATTTAAATATATACACCAACCGTTTATAACTGATTTAATAGTAAAATAAAATAAAATAAAATGATACAAAAGACTGTAAAATAATATTTACAAAAATATGATTATTTACAAAAAAAAAAAAAAAAAAACTAATTTACAACAAAAATAAATTAAAATAAGTAAATAAGTTAAAATGCATTAAAATATAAATTTAAAATCTTGGGCCAAGCGTTAAAAGCCATATTATCTATGAAGTCTTGATGGAAGTCATTGCAATGTCTGCCACGGAGTGTCTTCTTCGCCAATCTTTCTGTCTTTGTTTCTTCTGCCTGTGTCATTTGCATTGAGGTTGGGCTTGTGTGCGTTTTGTCTATCTTTCTTAATGCTTGGTAGATTGCCACTGTGTTTTCCTAGAAGTAATCGTGCAAGTTCTTAATTACCTTTTCTCTTGTTCAATGAGGTCAGTCAATCCCTCCCTCCCTCTCTCTCTCATTTACGGGCTATGGCCGGTCTCTTGATAGGCGACCTGGTGGGCTAGGCGATTCTTGATCATTATTATCATCATCGATCTCCTAATCTCTTCCAGCTGGTTGTTGGTCGAATCTATGACGCTGAGGGATTCCAACTTAGGTTCATCGCATTGCTGATCCGGAATCGTAACAATTCGGTTAATCGCACCCTTATTATTATAATTATCATTTCTGAAAGGCTGCAAGAAAATAATAATGTTCTCTAAGAATTTCACTGCTATCAACTGTTATGGTTAAGCTTACCTAAATGACAGCCTTATACAAGTCGATTAAATTTATTTTAATTAATTCATTTTAATGATTTTAATTAATTACTTCATACGGGTCCAGTACTGGATTTAAAAGAATTTGCTGTAATTTTAGTTAACAGACAGTACTATTGAGGTTTTCCGACCGGGCTAGCCGGGTGGGTAAAGTGCCTATCTGGCAACCTAAAGGTAGCGGGTTCGAATCCCGCCTCGGGCTTGGATCAAGGTACTGCAAAAACCTTGGGAGGTGCATTATGGCCAGAGAAGCTGATGCGCGAACAACTGCCAAACAAAAAAAAAAAAAAAAAACTATTGAGGTAATAACCATGATTCTTTGTTGATAGTTATCTTTTTTCCATGGTAGATGTATTTTTAATTTTAACTCAGGAAAATGCCTTAGTTGGAATCGCTTGAATGACGTGGGAAATTTTTGTGGACTTTTTTTTTCAGCACGTTATTCTGCAATGGTCTACTTACAGGATCCATGTGCTGACTCAATGAAACCGATGTGATCCAAACAACTCACCGATCCATTTGTGGTTTATGGCTAGGATAGAACTGGATGACTTGTAGGCTTGAAACATCTTGTTAACCGATGAGTTTCATTTCCAACTAAGCGGAAGTGTAAATTCTCATAATTGTCTGGTATATGGAATACTTCCTCCGTATTAACGAAGTTCCTCTCCAGTACCGGCATGTAATTTTTTCGTATGGATTCACAAAAAAACTTCATAATCGGATTATTTTTCTTATCCTTCGACGATGTTCGAGCGTGGACTAGAAATTTTCAAAGTTTCGCGTGAATCAACTTTTCGCTTTAATATTTTCCGACACGACATAATTCCAATCCTTCAAGAGAAAGAGAGAGAGAGAGGAAGTGCAAGTTTGCTCTCTGTCTGGTTTGTATTTCTTTCTTTCTTTTTTTTTTAATGCAAGATGAACTCCATCACACTATGGTTGAAGACTAAAACTAATCTCGCAGCTTTTCACAATGAGTGCATCATTTTACATAATTTTGGCGATGCTTAGTAGCCACTTCTCTTCTGATCTCAATCCCCGTGATTTCTAGTTATGTGGATATTCCAAGAAAATGGTTTATCAAGGCAATATTCCTTGTTTAGATGACTAGAAGGAAAGCACCACAAGGTAGCTTTCTTTCTAACGTTCTCTGTGACATGGAGATGGTTATCACATTATCCAATTTTATCTTCAATATCTGTAGGTCCTTCATTCTCCGAGGGAGTATCAAAGAGTGTCAAAAAGAACTTTAATCCTTTTCTGTGTACTCGCCATGTATAGTAACACGTTTCTCCCATCTATGGATCGGTTGTTTAATGCCTTGATCCTAGAATCCGAACTTTTTACCTGAAACCACGATTCCACTTCATTGATGCCTTCCTGAGACGAATCGAAGGGGCGTCCACGCAATGGTTTCTTCATTTATCGAAACCAGAAGTCTGATGGTGTTAGGTCAGGAGAATTGGGTGGATACTGCAGTATTTCGAAGCCGCACACAAATCCAACGGTTGGCGAGAACATTGCATTCTGCAAAGGTTGCAGAAATCTTGGAACCCATCGTGTGGAGATCTTAGACATATGCAAATAGTCATGCAAAATGCTGTGGGCAGAACCATAGCTAATTCCCACTGCATTTACGATGAAATCAATTGGCACACGTCTTTCACTCAGCACCAGCTGCTCTACCTGTGTGACCGTCTCACTGTCTGTGGATGTTGATGGCCTTCCTTCTTTTGGCTCGCCAAAGACACTTGTACGATCCCACTGAAACTCCCGTTTCCACTTTTTTCAATGCTTGAAATGTTTCAAAATTCCATTTCAATGTTTGAGAAACTTAAAAAAAACTATTGAAATAGGTATCAGTTAAGTGACATGGCTACGAATTTTCAGACCTCTGTAATTTCATTTTGCTGTGTAACTCATTTACCATTTAGGGAAACCCAGTATAATTAGCAACTTTCTAAAGTGTGATTGTTTAAATAAACTAAAGAATGAATTATAATAGGATATATTCATCACCATAATTCAACTAACTGCTTCTCAGATTCATGAATAGGATTCTTCGATATCTTAAGCATCATCAGTAGTGAGACCATAAGCGAGAACTTGATGTCATTATTTAATTACTATTTTTCCAAAATTCCTATGTTTTCACTGTTTTCAAATTTCGTTGTTTCCAAATGGAAGATAAATCCTGAACGGGAAAAGTGTTAGACAGTTGAATATGCTGTGTACAAAGCCAGTTAAATGACTTAACTGAGTTAAAAAAAACATGGTATAAAAAGCCAGTAATTACTAATTAACAGCTGGTTTTCATTTGATTAATTAAATTTTGTGTTGTAATATCTTTGTCTTTAGGTTTAATATCCGCTATAATTTTGTAGTGAATAAGGCTCCCTTGAAACTTTAGAAACTTTGAATCTTAATTAAATCTTTTGAAGCCAAAAATTGTAAAACCCCTAACAGAAACATTTGCTACATATTTTTCATTTTGTTGAAGGAATGCTTAGAAGAATGCAAAAAAGAGTTCAAGGCGGCAGAACTTCATTGCACTTCTGAAAGCAAATACTATCCTCATTGCACTGGTAAGTAATATTCAATAGTGCCCTTCTTACGATTAAGAAAAATGAAATTTAGTTTTATTGGTTATTCTAAATTATTTCGACGCTGTTAGCCAACAGGATCTTGTATATCCATGCTGTCCTTCTCTCAGCTTCCCTAAGAAACTCCAAACCACACCCGACTATGGGAACAGCGAATTCAATCATGAAATCAAAAGCTAGCAAGAGAAACTGAGTAGAAAATGAGGGACGGCACTTGTTTATCTCTTTCGTGAACCTAAAATTAAACCATGCGGTTGAAATTAAATTATGGCTTAAATAATCTGTTGACATACTTTCTGCAAAAACCTTTTTCACTATCTATTTAATTTTTAAAATTTTACCATCGTGTTTAATATAAGTATTAAAAAGTTAATTGCCATTTTGGAAGTTTAATAAATTATTTTGATATTCTGTTGCAGATCCAACTTTTGTAATTGAACAGCTGGTCGTTTGCGAAAACTGGTGCAGACCTAATTGCACGTAAGTAGATTATAAAGCTCTATTTTTATTTATTTTTTGTTTATTTTCTCATACATTTTTTTTTTATTTTATCATACTTGAAGGAATGGTTGCATGTATGGTTGCATTAAGAAATAAATCATTTCATTCCTACAATAATAATTTCGTTTAGACCATCTGGGCAATTACTAAGACCAGAAGATTTAAAACATTAGTATATCAAACAAAAAGAGGAATGTAAATCGGGCAAGTGTCGTAAGAATTTCCAATTATCTTGTTTTCAATTAAATTACAAATCACCCAATTTCATAATCTTCCGTGACAAATGACACGAGGGTCCAAGAGACCACAGGACAGTTCTTGTTGTTATTCGGTTTTAGGAGCATTAGCGGCCAAAAATCATATTGCTCTGTATATACTGTCTGCAAATTGTGTGTTCTGTGGTGGATTTTCTGTTTGCTGGATGAAAATCCCAGCTTCCGAGGGTGAAAAAACCATGCTACCCTCATCTGAAACCAACTATATCAGCCACGTTGTAAAAAGGTCCATAAAAATTCCTCTTGTCATCGACAGAACTCGAACCAAGGTACTTTCCACCCGGTGACCACAGGACAGCTCGATCGCACAACAATTCACCATAAAGTTGTGATTTGAAGTATCTAGAGGATAAGTAGCATTGAGTACTTTGAAGGTACGAAGAATAAGTTTTTAAGATGTATGCGCTATGAGTAGGATTGTTTAGTATCATAAACTGAGTGGAAACTTTATTATGTACGCCTACCTAACAGCGAATAGGACTTCATTTCCCTCAGAACAGCCTGCATTCGTCTTGGTAAGAACTCAATAACTTTGTGAGACGTTATGAGGTATCCCAGACCAGTATCCCTACAATCACGACAGATGGCTATGGACGTTTATTCTGAACAGCTCGTTCCATCTCATCCCTTAGGTACTTAATTGGATTGAAATACGGTAACCAGAGAGGTCATTGCAATAGACTCAAACTGTCATATTCTTCGAACCGTTGTCTACAATACTACTCCACTGAATGGGACATTATTTTCTTAGAAGAACGCAATATCAGATGGTTACAGCGTAGCCTTATTCGGACAGTCTCATTGAAATACTGCTGACTGGTATCAATTGTTCCAGTGAGCATCATGTAAACTCCTCCTACCACTGACATGTTGTCAGCAGAGTTGGAATGAGTGCATGGACTCCTGTTACCTTTTACTCCCATAAGCGTGATATAGCAGGAACTGGAATTCATGAGACCAGGCAAAGTTTTTTCTAGTCTTACTAATAGTGTCGGTGTTATGGAACACATTATAACCGCACCTTTATTTTATTATTGCTGACAAGAGTGGAATTCAGATCTGGTATCAAAGTTTCAGTTCAATCCGAGCCACCTTCAAACTCATGTAAATCTTTCGTTCTCATTTCATATTTTCTTTCTCATTCTCGCACTGATTTGTACAAATACAGCATCACATTCGTGTGCCATACTGCACTCGTGAGCATCACAGTTGGTAGGATGGCCATCCTTCCCACTGGTTTGAAAAGCCTAGTCAGTTCAAGTCCCCTCGATGACGCGAGGAATTTTTATGGACCTTTTTCAGAACGTGGCTGATATAGTCGGTCTCAGATGAGGGTAGCATGGTTTTTCTACCCCCGGTACCTCGGATTTTAGCCCAACAAACAGGAAGTCGACCACAGAACACACAAAATTTGCAGACAGTATATACAGAGTATGTCACTGTGCGTTTTTTCTTCCTTTCTCCCTTTTCTAATAGGAGGCACCATACAGAAGTAAGAGTCTGTGACGCGATTTTGACTCCCTCCATATCATAGGCACTACAAAAGGCATCAAACGTTCCTTTCGATTCTCCCACGCGTTGAGTTTTGATGAACCGTTACTGCAGCATATATGTGGAGCCCAGTTCTTGTCCTGGTCGCCTTTAAACCCAAATCCAAGAAGTAGGCCTTTTTTATGGATTGCAATTACGGGGCATATTAATCTTACACGATAAAAATACTGCAAAAAAGGTGAATCTCAAAGAGAACAACCATTAACTGAGCACAAATCACCCAGTGCCTAGCAGTATTCGAGGATTACTGCAGCAGAGTTGAAGACACATTTGAGGCGACAAGAACTTACCACGTGATGCAGAGCGAGGCGACAGATGCCGTTCACTTAATTAGAGCGTGGTGGAACTCAAACTGCGGTGTTGCCATGCGTTTTGCCGAGAGCCGCAGTTGATAATGTAATAACTCACTGGCGCCTCCGTAGCTAGGTGGGCAGGAGCAGCAGTGCGTAGCACACGCTTTTTGATTAGACCTGGGTTCGAACCCGTGACCACCAAATACGGAGGATGCGGAAAGGTCAGGGAATGACCACCGCATATCCCCGGTGCAATATTGCTTAAGTTGCTAATGCTCCTAAAAACCAAAGAACAACAAACAATAACTCACTAATATGAGACCCCAATTGTAATTAGAAAAAAGACAAATTTTAATGTGATTTTTGTATTCAACAGCACAAAATTCGTCAAGATTGGGTGCTTTCATTTGCGTAACATTTTACATGTTGACCAGTGTTAAAGAATTATAATAAACTAACTAATTATCCTACAAGTAACGAAAAAGATACATTATGATAATCATTTATGATAATTCTTAATTTATGCTTACCTTAATAATATTTTAAGTGCTCTCTGTGATTGTGCTTTTTATGAACAATTTATTAAATGATAAATTGCCAATGTCTTTAATTTGCTTCTGAAATAAGATATCTTTCTATCTGCATTGCATCTTTTAAAATATTTTCTTTAGGACTATGGCTTATGAAGTGGATATGGGATATAGCATTTCTTACTCCGACGAGGTAAGATATTAAATTAAGATTAAAGAATTAAGAGTAAAGAAAGCGCACTAAATTATTGTATAAACTACATTATCCTTCAGTATACTGTTTAAGGTAAAAATAAATTAAAGCGTCCTATTGGAGCCACCCGAGAATTAACCACTTCCATAGGTGTAATATGTACATACATTTGCCTCAATTTTTCAGATTGATTCTCTTCTGTATTTCACTTTCCACTCAGTTCCATGTTTCGGTGGCAGTTTTTTTTTTTTTTTTTTTATGTAAACCGAAAACACGAGAGATAATTCTTAATTTATATTTAGCACTTATATTACTTAGTGCCGTGCTTGGGTTGGAGGTTGAGAAGACGAAAGAAGATATTTGTTGACATTGGACTTCAACTTCTGTAGATTGTAATTTTCAGGAAATACGTATGAAGGAAGGTTGTTCCAGAAAAGGCAGTTGAATGAATAAATGAGGAAAATGAAAAGTTGGTTCTGTGGGTTTGAAGTTGGACAGTAAATGGATGTTGGCTGGTGGCGGCACGTGTTCGGACTGTTTTGAAAGAGAGAGCGGGAATTATAGAAGCCAATTCAGAAGAACAGTGGCCATGGAAGTATCTGTAGAAGAGGCATGCAGCAGAAACAGTACGTCTATGAGAGAGCGAGTGGAGAGACTCTGTCAGAGATGAATCATTAATTAACCTAACTGCCCTCTTCTGAATGGAATCAAAAAGCCTGAGAGAAGTTTTGGGGGCACCACCCCAGATGTGGGAACAATATTCCATGGTAGGGAAGATTTGCGATTTGTTCAAAGTTAAAAGCTGTTTGGAAGAAAAGAAATGCTGAGAGCAAAAGGGAAAACCATGTTTTTTTAGATGCAGAGGAAGCAATATTTGTAATGTGCTTGTGCCAAGAGAGATTAGAAGTCAGGGTAATCTCCAAAAGAGATATATTGACGTGCGTAGAAATCGGAGTGTATAATCGACATATAAGACAAGACTGAGTTTTAGAAGGATTGAAATCTACTAAGTTGTCTTTGCCCCACTGGAGAATTACCTGAAGATCGGCATTTAAGAAATTGGTAGCAGGTTTTCGAGAAGTTGAAGCTGATTGAACAGGGCAAGGTTTCTCAAAATAGAAAGTGGAATGCAATGTGCTATCATTGGCAAAACTATGGATAGGATTTCCAGTCAATGGAAGAAGGTCATTAATATACAAGAGGAAAAGAGTGGGGGAAAGAACTGAACCTTGGGGGACACTGGCCTTTGTGGAGAGGTTAGGAGACAGAGAGCCATCTACCATCACCCTCAGTGAGCGATCAGAGAGAAAACTGGATAACCAATTACAAAAAAAGCTGGCAAACCATAAGATGGAAGCTTGTTTAGAAGACCTTTATACCAAACACGATCGAAAGCCTTTGAGATGTCAAGAGCAACTACTTGTGTTTCACCAAACTTTTCCATTGAATTAGTCCATAAATGGGTAACATAAGCCAGAATATCACCAGTGGATCGACACTGACGGAATCCATACTGGCGATCGTTGATCAGACGGAAGGTTTCTAGGTAGTTTAAGAGTTGCCGGTTAATTGATTTCTCCATTACTTTAGAAAGAGTAGAAGTAATTGCAATGGGACGATAATTGGATGGGAGGGATTTGTCCCCCTTTTTAGGAACTGGCTGGATATGAGCAAATTTTCAAGCAAAAGGACGCCTTTCGAATAAGAATGTGAAAAAAGGCGTCAAAGAACAGGAGTAAATTCAGGAGCACAGGTTTTGAGAACAAGTGGAGAAATACCATCAGAACCTAGAGCATTCTTAGCATCAAGATTCGTCAAAATCCTTCTGACATCCTTTTGACAGAAGACCACAGGAGGCATTGAATGGAGCGTGTTGGGAATGGTGGGAGGTGTTTTACCAAGATCACTAACACATGAATCGGAAGAAAAATGGAATGCTAGCAGTTCAGCTTTATCCTTGGCTGAAGTGACAACAGAACCATCTGGTTTGGACGGAGGTTGGAGTAGAGATGTGCAAAAGTTGCGGCTGTTAGCTTTGGCAAGAGACCAGAATGCTCGGCTATCATTAGGACAAGAAGCAAGTTTTCTACTCTTAGCCTGTTCAAACTCTAGTTCGGACTGATTAATAACTGCTTTACAATTGTTGCGAGCTTTGGTGTAGGCAGAAAATGAAACTGAAGAATTAGAAACATGCCAATTACAATATGCAACATTCTTCTCTTAAACAGCCTTAGCACGCACATTTATTCGAAAACCAAAGTTTAGATAAAGGACGAGATTTTAAAGTGGAGTGTGGGATAAAGGATTCCATTCCTGCAAGAATACTTTCACTAACACGATCTGAGCAAACGCTGACATCAGAAGGTTTGAAACAGTAATCCGACCAAGGAAAAGAAGAAAAGGAATCTCGCAGGTCATCCCATTTTGCATTCTTGCAATGCCAAACAACACGAGGTTGGGAATAGCCATGAGATAAAGTTTCCATAGAAGAAGACACAATCACCAAGTTGTGATCTGGGGTGCCTAAAGGACCTCTCACTTCGACAGTGTACTTAGAAGAGTTTTTTGTGAGAAAAGGATTAAGCGGGTTGGCTATATGATGAGGATTGTCCGGTATTCTTGTAGGTAAATGAACAATCTGTGCAAGGTCATTAGTAATTGCAAAAGCCTCAGCATCTCGACCAGCTGGGTCCGTGTGACTAGAAAACGGAAGCCAGCTGGAGTTGTGAACATTAAAATCACCAAGGAAAATTACCTCACTGTTAGGAA
Source organism: Mastigoproctus giganteus (assembly GCF_048544385.1). Classification (NCBI taxonomy): domain Eukaryota; kingdom Metazoa; phylum Arthropoda; class Arachnida; order Uropygi; family Thelyphonidae; genus Mastigoproctus; species Mastigoproctus giganteus. The sequence continues at coordinate 78,733,824 of NC_143587.1, read as the reverse complement.
AGTTGGACTGGAGAAAGTCAAGTTGCAAAGAGAGGAAGTTAGAGACAACAGATGAATTTGACACAATGATGTAGAGAGATTGTAAGCCAGAGAAGATTGAAAAGAGGAAATTCCAAATTACCAAGTCTCTAACAGGGTATATATCGGAACGGACAGATGCACAAGTACCACCTTTGAGGCGAAAGGAATCATACAGCGCATAATTTGGACAACTGAGATGAGCGGTAATTAAATAAACCGATAACTGAGATTCTGTCAGAAAACGTACATGGGGTTTGGCAGACTGTAAATGGAAATGAACATTGTTGAGATTAGAATTGAGACCACGTATATTTGTGAAATGAATTAGGAAGTGTTTGGGAGATTTAGATCTTTTCGCAGATAAGCTTGCTCTATTAGTTTGACAATTCATGGTGTGGTGTATTCAATAGTAAGAAAAAGTAGGTGGGACATGTTGTATGAAGTAATGACATTTTTGGATATGGCATACCCATGGTAAGAATATATCCAGGTCCTTGACATCACGTGGCCACAACAATGCCCCCGCATACACACTACTCGGACTCCCACCAGTCACTATCTGGCAGAGTAGAGGTAGCAAGATTATACACTAGCTGATCCGGAAGCCTCCTGGAGAGCTACGAATTGGTTCTGTCCGGTGTACTAACTAGCGGCCGGTCTGCGAACACCGTTTTAGAGCTGTACCCTCGAAATGGAGGGAAGATTGGATCTTGCCATGATGTTCATCATAACCTCAAAAGTCATACTGCATGATGGAACAGACGGGGTAGAGCTGACCAGAACTTAGATGTGGAGATTAAACATGGGTTCCACCACTTTAAGCCTCCAATAAGCAAAGTGGTGGTATTTCACCGGTTGATGAGAGTCAACTCATCTACCACCTAGTATTGCCGGGTAACACAGAGGGGCGGCATTTCTCCATGTGGTGTGGGCCACACACCTCGACCATTTCTTACGTTGATTCACACCTGGGTGGTCACCCACCATGTGCATGGAGGGTATACCCAGGATTACTAACAGTCGCGCCATCGTAACAGTTCCGCCACGCTTTCAAGCCGAACTTGTAAGAAGACTTCATGAAGCTTCTTCACAACCGGATCTCATCACCTCTGAGGACTGTGCAGTTCCCCTCTCCAAGGCCATCAAAGAGGCCTGTGCTATGGCAATCCCCAAGAGAAGGCCCTTCAAAAACGCAGTCCCTTTGATGGAATGCTGAATGCTAAACAGTTACCGATTCTTAAGGAACAGTTACACTACCATGATTAGACGCTTTAAAAAAGCCTCATGGAAGAATTTGGTCTCGATCACAGGAAACGATAACCCCTGGTCAGTTGTCTATCATATCGTTGTGAACAAACTCCCTAGAGGTGAAGTCCTCAGTACACCTGTGAAGTCTGATAGTTCTTCGACCTTCACGTGGGAGAACTCTGTCTACAACATGCTAAATTCCCTCTTTCCAACAGATGATGCGCAGCTAACTGAAGAGCAACTACAGATTGTTACCGCTAACGATTCTTACACAACAGAAAATACTGAAGAACCTTTTACAAATGACGACCTAAAAGCTGCACTGGACAAAACTAAAGAAAATAAAACTCCTGGCAATGACCTCCTCGAGGTGGATGTTATCAAGAAATTCGCAACCTACTTCCCTAACACCATGCTCGCCACTTTCAACAGATGCCTAATGGAAGGCCACTTTCCTGCTATCTGGAAGGAAGCATGCCTTAAACTCATCTTGAAGAACCCAGACAAACCACCTGAAGAGCCAAAATCTTACAGGCCAATTGCTCTCTTGCCAGTCCTCGGCAAACTTCTGGAAAGGCTTCTACTCAGCAGGTTGTCAAAATGCTACCCTAAAGAAAACCTCATTTCTCCACTTCAGTACGGTTTAAAAGCTGGTTGCAGCACTGAAGTTTCTCTTCTTAAATTAATATATACTGCTTCAAGCACTCAAGGCAAGTATGCGATAGCCATCACAGTTGACTTTGCTGGAGCGTTTGATCGGCTGTGGTGGCCAAATATTCTCAGAAGACTCCGACAAGCCAAAGCACCACTCAAACTTTATAGCTGTGCCAAGGAGTACCTGAGACACCGCACTGTCCATGTTAGTACCAGGTACAAGCCTGTCACTAGCCAGAACTCCCGAGGCTGTCCCCAGGGCTCGGTCCTGGGGCCTTTCTTTTGGTCCATCGTCCTGGACGAGTTCCTTGGGATGGACTTGGGGATGACTCAAACCCTTGCGTTTGCTAACGATTTGGTTTTTATGGTGCATGGTGACACAAGAGCTGATCTAGAGGAGCGAGCACATTGTGCACTAACTAAGCTCCAGGATTGGACAGCCATTCACCGACTAAAGATCTCGGAAGAGAAAACCAAATCTATATTGCTCAAGGGAAAGCTCCAACTACGAAGACCACCGGTTATCAAAATTGACAACACCTCCATAAGATTATACCCAGAAATCAAGTATTTAGGAATCGTCTTAGATATGAAGCTAAATTTCCATCCTCACTTGAAATATATGTCACAGAAAATAAAAAAATACTCGGCCATGATCATCCGTATAAGCCGTGCAGACTGGGGCCTTGGGCTGTATGGAGTCTAGGTTACGGCGATTTCGGTCAAGACCAAGCTCCATACAAGCTATTTGTCCCAATAGCTTGCTATGGAGCTTAGTCTTGACCGAAATCGCCGTAACCTAGACTCCATACAGCGTTCTATGCTCCTTGCCGTAACAAGGGTGTGCCGTACAGTAAGCACCCCAGCTCTACAGGTTCTAGCTGGATGTATACCCCTACACCTAGAGGTAATAAGAAGAGGATTGTATCAACGATTGAAGAAGAGTATTCCCACCGAAACAGCAGGCATCACTCTTAACCTTGATAACAACCCCAAACAGGAAAGGAAGAGAATCTCTGAAATTATGTACAGGACCTGGCAAGAGACATGGGACACCACCAACAAAGGATTGATAACCAAAACGTTCATTCCCTCTGTGAACCTAATCAGTCCAAAGCCTCCTCCCTGGTACTCACCAGGCCTCCATACTACATTTCTATTGACAGGCCACGGACCCTTTAAAGTGAAGCTAACATCCCTAGGCATAGATGATCCACTGTGTCACTGCGGGGCTGAAGAAACGTGGGATCACGTGATGTATGATTGCCATGAATATGACGAGTTCCGGCTAAGGTTTGCCACTAAAATGGAAAAAAATCCCCGGCATTGTGAGCACCTGATTATAATGGACGAGCAGCGCTACGCCGCCTTTACAGAGTTTGCGCAGTCTGTCTTCACTGCTAGACGGGTTCGGCACCCAAACACCACCCATTGAAGACCAAAGTAAGAAACTTCCTGGACATGACAGTCCTCTTAGGAGAAGGAAAAAAAACCCCTCCTTCCTTCCTTCGTCCCAGAAGTGACAGAACCCACCAGAACAGCTCAGCTGCTGCCATTAGGCCTCCCTAGCTACGCTCCCTTGCGTGGTCCTTTGCCTCCACTCCCCGGCGGGAGGGGGAGTTCATCCCTGGTGTCCTCCTCCCTCGCCACCCCTCTTTTTCACTCTGGTGGGGCATGGGCCTGCTCCACTGACTTGGAATCACCTTCCCTATGGACCCCGTATCGCTATCTTTTTCCCCCAGTATTCAGTCTCCCTCTCCTTCTCTAACTTACAACTAGCGTCAGAATCAACTTCAAATTACTTGAGCCCTACACCCAAAAACTTAACAACATCAAATCGCCCAACTAGTACTCCCTTTGTTTTGGCAGACCCCAATCTATAGCGTTTTTTTTTTTTTTTTTTTTAGGTCCTTGCCACTGAAATCTCAGGAAATTAGGTGGCAGAACTTGCCAGAGTAAATAACTATAACAGTGGTGTACCTGGTATGCCTCCACGGGGCGGAGTGGGGCAACGTTGGGTCCCATTCGGGGCCCAGCAGCTAAATGACCAGATGAACAACGGTACACGACACTACACAAATACAAAATCCATATACTTTTAAACCTCTGGCATTGACAGTGTTCTGTTTCACACCCACAATGTATACTACGCAGAGATGGGGGAAACCCCTGGTGCCGTTTGACACTAAACACACTCTACACAGTCCCGCCATCGTGAAGGTGCAAGCAGAAGATTTGGCTGTCACAGACCGTCCGGACTTCGCCGAAATTGGGTCCACTTGACTAGAGTGTCACCGGAATATCAGTTCCATCAGCGAGCAAGTACAGGTTGTCAGGTATATCTGAGAGAATGTCTGTCACAACCTCAAGGACCAAGTTACAGTAATTGTTCTTGCTTTCCCTAGAAAACTGTGAGCTGGTGCAGTGATAACTGCTTATATCTGAAGAAGATACAGATGCAATGAGAAATCAGCATTTCCCATTATGTCTTCCGTAAAGCAGTTTTGTTTCTGTCTATCTCTCTTTCTCTCCTTTGTTGTCTTACTAATGAAATATAGAAGGTTCCCTCGCTGGTGACCTGTCTGAATGTTGATTTCCATCTCTTCCTCAATAGCTATTAATAAGGCCTTTTTTTTTCTTAAATGGCAAAGATTTCTTTTTGTCATTGTTTATGAGAACGGCTTTATTTTACACAATGCGTGATCAAGATTCAAGATAAATCATTGCATCCAAAAGTTAATCTTTGTGATGTTTCTTGTGTTTGCTGCTCATTCTTAAGCAAGACATTAATTTGCAGCGGCATATGGATCCGTTCAAGCAACATGCCCTTTTGGGACCAAGTTCATGTTGCATGAAATTCACCTCAAATTTAATCATACGTGGGGATCGGGAGTGTGGGCATATCATGAGTCTTTGCAAAAGCATTTTAGAATATCAGAGTTTCGTACCATTGACAAAGTGGAGGAGAAGGCCAAGTAAAATGGTCATTGACATCAATCCATATAGGATTCTTCAGTAGCGGCGTCATAATTCTCACCCATCACCACCAAGTGTACTTAATCCAAACACGGTTTAAAAGTTAATTCAATACATATCGCAATTTAATATCCCTGTGAAATCTGAATCATCGCATTATGTCATTGAATAATATACGTTTTAAATGTAGGTTGAATTAATAAAATTGAATAGTTAATAAAATCCTAATTAATGTTCTTCTTGAAATTTCAGTTAAACTGTTCAGCACTTTATGAGCCTGGACTACCACGGTAAATATCAAAGTCATTTTTCTCAACTCAGTTGTAAATGATCTTTAAGCTATTTATATCATGTAATAGTATTATAATGGCTGAATGATGCAAGGAAGACGAATTTTTATTATTATTTTATATTTTAGCAGAGGAAAATTATTCAATGAAAAAATGGTTATATAGCATATTAAAAAAACAACATTTCCCATTTAAATTGTCCATCGCCCTCTAACAATTTATCTAGTATTTCCTTGAGTTTATTGAAATAACCCACTTCTACAACACCAGATGGGAATTCGTTACGAAAATTAACCACCCTCTGAAAAGAAATTTATGCACATCCAACGTGCAAACCAACCTTCCTCAATTTGAATTTATGCCTCCTCATGGTATAGTTTGAGCAAATAGAAGAATTCCATCAGATTTGAGCTTATTCAGTCCATCAGGCATTAAACGCCTAAATTGGCCTAGATTGCTAAAATGTTGCTTTCCAACTTCGCTTTGAACTTCATCAGACTATCCGCTTCGCCGGCCGTACGGACAGTGTATTATAGATCATTAGAAAATGTATTCCAAAGACCTACATCACGCTGCCCATATTAGCTTTCATGAGATCCAGGCATTACCCAAAATGTACCCAACTCGTCCTTGTTTTGCTTAACGGTGAATATCCTCGCTTATTTTAATGATTCCATTCAGGATCGTATATACAACCTCTAGACTGACTCCCCCAAGATAGGGGTGATAGAGGTATACGTCCCAACATCTGAAAAATGGCTTGGATTGATTATTAGTTGCTTTCACCATTTTTTTTTTTTTTTTTTTTTTTTTGTTCTTTGAATCCTTTCTAAGCTCTCCATCTTTCTTCATATGACATATAGACCTGAACACAATATTCTAAATGAGATTGCACTGTCTTCTTATGTAAAGGAGCAACGCCATCCTTGTCTACTTGCAAATGTCCTATATATATACACAGGGTGTCTCAAAAATATTGATACAAACGTTTAGGGGAGGTAGATAACATCTAAAGGAATGTAAATCGCATAGGAACCCATAACCGGAAACGTCACGGAAAAATAGTAGCAGAGGCACAAGAAGCAGAAATGATACAAGACAGTAATTAGTGGCAAACATTTATTTGACAATATTAACAATGGAGTAAGAGATGGATGTATTTCATGATGTTACAACAGATGCTCGAAGGTTCCACCATGAGACGCGATGCATGCGTCACACCGACGCAGCATGGATTGGGGGACACGGTCGAACACAACTGGAGTTTCTTTGACAGTATCAGCAGCGCAGACGAGATCCATTTCCGTCTCCACAGGCGATTCATACACGATAGATTTGAGGGCCCCCCACAGAGAGAAATCAAGGTTCGATAAATCAGGTGAGCGTTGGGCCAGACAACGGGTCCACCACGGCCAATCTATCGACGCCTAAAACGCCTGTTCAAATGGTCACGAACACACCTTCCATAATGGGCAGGTGCCCCGTCATGTTGAAACCAAATGTTGCATCTCATATTTGCTGGAACATCGTCAAGTAACCCTGGTAGAACTTGTTCAAGAAAGATCCGATATTTAGCGGAGTTCATGCGGGATGGTAACAGGTATGGGCCGACTAAGCAGTCACCGACCATACCTGCCCACACATTTATTGCGAAGCGACGTTGTGCCGCATGGGGACGCACACCGAGTGGCTTGTAGTGAGCCCACACATGAGCATTGTGCTGATTGAATAAGCCTTCCCAAGTGAAATAAGCCTCATCCGTGAACAAAACATAGGCTGGAAAATTCAAGTCTTTTGAACACTTTCTTGGAGAAACCACTGCGCAAAAGCCACACGTGCAGGATGATCTTGGAGGAGCAGTAACTGAACCCTTTGGAGATGAAAGGGGTGTAAGGAATCGGCGTGCCAGACACGCTGTACACTGCAACGAGACACTCCTAAGGCAGAGGCAACGGCACGTGTGCTGATAGTAGGATTATTCTGGCCGGTATTCAATACACTTTCTTCCATGGCGGGAGTTCGCGTCGAACGTGGTCTGCCCGCACTACTCCTGTTACCTCTAAATGACCCATATCTGATCTCTATATTAAAATTTAGAAATAATATTTAAAAATAAATTCTTCGCCTAATACAGATATATATATCATAGCCATCCGTTTAACTGCGTCATAGATTTCATAACGGGTTGTCACATAGCCGCTAAGTCCTTTTTTTGCCACTTTAATCCCTCCCTTCTTTCCTGTTTTTAACTCCTGTATTTGTGTTCCTCAGGTACAAAAACTTAACGTCTAGAAGCATTAAACTTCTGTCGTCCTTTTCGGGACATATGGCCCAGTCATTTTGAAACAAAGTGGGTCAGGTAGTTAATTACCCTTCCCACCCTTAAACAATCAGCAAACTTTCACAACGATCCTTGTTCCCCCCCCCCTTATAAATGTCATTAAAGAACCTTGGAGAAAGGAGTGGCCCCAATACTGAATCCTGAGGCACTCCATCTGCTACACTGATCCATCCTGAAAAATGCCCATTTATGTCTGCTCTCTGTCTTCTCTCTTTTAGCCATCCCTGATTAAACCAAGGATCTTATTGTAATACCAGTTTGCTCCAGTCTAGTTCCTATCTCAGCCAGGATTTAAAAATGTATACATAAACAAATAACAATTTCTTTACATTGACCGAATCATTTTCCACCAGTAGTCAGGAGCAAATCGTTAGGAACATGAACTGCGTGAACTTTAAATTGCCTCGCCTTCAAAAGATGGAAGGATTTACTTGAAAATCTGCATGCATAATTGTGATGAATATCTGACCGATTAGCATGTCAAGCTGATTGGTGCATTAAAACGTCCATTAATGTCCTATTACTACCAGTACACTGCAACTTGCTTTGATGCTGTATGGAGTTATATATAAAATAAAATTTTGAAACCGAATTGCAAAAGGCATTATCCTTATGGATTTTGATAATTAACTATATAATATCGGTGTAAATACACGATCATCATCATCATCAGCCATTTTCAATCCACTGCAGGATGAAGGCCTCTCCAGCAACTTTCCAGTTCCTTCTGTTTTGAGAACTGGCCATCAATTTACTACCCAAAAACTCATGAATTTCATCTATCCATCTCCGCCTTTGTCTTCCAGGTTTTCTTCTAGCTCCTCTTGGGTACCATTTTGTTATTTTCTTAGTCCATCTGTCATCATGTCTTCGAGCTATGTGTCCTGCCCAAGACCATTTTAGTTCTTTAGTTTTGATAAGAATGTCCTTTACTTGAGTTTGCTGCCTAATCCATGTGTTTCTCTTCTTATCTAACAGTCTGATTCCCAATATAACGTTCCATTCTTCGCTGTGTAGTTCTGAGCTTCTCTTCCATTCTTTTGGTGAGTGCCCACGTTTCACTTCCATAAGTCATGGTGGGGAGTATACATTGATTCATTATTTTACGTTTCAGACAAACTGGGATATTTCTCCTCAGTATGTGACTATATTTCCTGGATGCTATCCATCCAAAATTTATTCTTCTCTTGACTTCCAGCCATTTATCATTATTACAGCTAATAACTTGTCCCAGATAAGTATATGACTCCGCCTTTTCAATTACTGCTACTTCAATCATTATTCCCCTTTCTGTGGTATACTTGTTCATCATTACTTTTGTTTTAGCCATATTCATCTTTAGTCCAAAATCCTTACTAACTCTGCATAATTGATTAAGTTTTTTCCCTAATTCTTTAGGATCGTGGCTCATGACCACAATGTCATCTGCAAATCGTAAATGGTTTAGGCACTCTCCGTTCACATTGACTCCTTTCTGCGACCAGTCTAATCTTCTGAAAGCTTCCTCAAATGCATCAGGAAACAACTTTGGAAATAGTGTGTTTCCTTGTCGAACTCCTTTCTTAATTTTAAATTTGCTACTGCCTTGTCTAGTCTAATAAAAGAGGTAGCACTCTCATATATTTTCTTCGACATCATAATATATAGGGTATCTATGCCTTGTCTTTCCAGTGCCCGAAACATTGCCTTATGCAGTATGAAGTCAAATGCCTTTTCATAATCCACGAATGCCAGGCATAATGGTGTTTTATATTCATTTGCTTTCTCCATTAGCTGTGATATTACATGAAGGTGATCCATAGTTGAGAATCCTGTCCTGAAACCAGCTTGCTCTTTCGGTTGATTCTCATCAAGTATTCTTTCTAATCTGTTAGTAATGACCCTTGTGAAGAACTTGTAGATGTGGGATAACAAGCTAATTGGTCTATAATTTCCAATTTCTGATTTATCTACTTTCTTATGCAGCAAAACTATGATTGCATTATTCCTCTCCTTAGGCGTCACACCTTTTTTAATGCACTTGGTGAAGAGCCTTGCCAGTTTTTGTGTTATGTCTGTTCTTCCCAATTTTAACAACTCTACAGTAACTTCATCTTCCCCCTGGGCTTTCTGATTCTTCATTTTCTTCAACGCATGTTCTACCTCATCAGGAAACATATCAGGTATGTTGTATGTGTTACTAATTTCCACTCCATATTCCCCACTGCTGGCATCATTCCCTCGCTCCTTATATAACTCTTTATAATCGTCTTCTGCTATTTGAATTATGCCTTCTCTGCTATTTATAGGTATACTATTGCTAATCTTCAGTTTGATTTGTCTTTCTGTATTACTGCTCATGACTGCTGATTTAAATCCTTTTTTTTCCCTTAATGCTTGTTTGTTCTACTTTTCTTGTGTTAAATATTCCTATATCCTCTCTACGTTTCTTTCTAATGGCTTTGCACAACTCAGTATACTCAATTTTCTCCCTGTCAGTGTTTATATTGCTCTTCATTTGTCGTCTTCCGTTCATTATGACAAGTGTTTCTTGACTGATTTTTCTTGTTTGGATTTCTTTTTACCTATAGGTTTCGTGGACTTTATCACTTTCAGAAAGTTTTAATATTCCTCGTCGATATTCTGGTCCTGAACAGTCTGCAGAAGCTCAAACTTGTTCTTAAGTTCCAGTACATACTGCTTTTTCTCCTCTTCTGTTATCTCAAAGACCTTCATATTATTTACTCGGGTCAGTTTTTTCCTTTTTTTTCTTACATCTATATCAAGTGTGCATCTTACCATTCTGTGATCACTTCCAACATTTACCTTGTTCAGGACAGTAAAATCATTCACGATATATCTTCTGTTAGTGAAGATAAAGTCGATTTCATTAGTTGTTAATCCATTTGGGCTCTTCCATGTCCACTTTCTGTTCACCCTTTTCTTGAAAAAAGTGTTCATTACTGACATTCCTCTAAATTCTGCAAATTCCACGAGTCTTTCACCTCTTCTATTTCTTTCACCAATTCCAAAATTTCCTATAGTTCCTCTTTCTGCGCTGTTTTGTCTCTTTCCCACCTTAGCATTGAAGCCCCCCATAATGATAGTGTAGTGAGTTTTCTGCTCATCTAGAAGACTCTCAATTTCGGTGTACATTTCTTCAACCTCTTCATCATCATGGCTCGATGTTGGTGCATAAATCATTATAACGTTTAGCCTTTACCTCTTAGAAATCCTGAGTAGTAGTCTTGACACCCTTGGGGATGTACCTTTGAATTCAATAATGTTGTTTTTGATATCTTTATGGACCAGAAAGCCAACTCCACCTTCATTCCTTTCATGTTTCCATTGGTACAGCAGATTTGCACTTGATAAACTTATAAGCGATTCATTTCTTCTTCTTGTTTCAGCCAAATCGATGATATTCCAATTTCGTTTTCTAATTCCTTTTCCAGCTGTAGTATCCTTTCTTCACCGATGAGCGATCTTACGTTGTAACAGACTAAGTTCAGTTTCTGTGCATGGTCGTACCCAAAGATTCTTAGCACCCTCTGCTTCCACTTTGATCCTCTCGTTGCTGTAGGAGGAGGAGGAGTGAAAGCCGCTGGGGACTAAGGACCCTTTGTTTCGTTGCGCTGCTAGTGCAGGAGGGTTTGGTCTTTTCCTCTTCACGCTGACCAGGCGTCTTGAAGAGAACCAATCTACACATTCTTTGCCACCTAAGTGACGTAACAGGGCTTACCATCGAGAAGGTGTACACGAGTGGATTTTAGGGAGGGAGGCCAACCGGACTTCTCCCAAACCTTCTGAAATAGAAAGATGTTGGATCATCATTGTTTTAGACTGAGTGTCTGAGAACTCACAGAATGCCTGTTCCCCTCTACGCTCCCTAATATACCATAAATTTGAACTATGTATGTAGTGTAAAAAAGTATCGTTTTAATTGTATCTCATAATGTGAAAAATAACCCGTTGAACCAGTTCTATTAAACCAAACAAATGATTTGTAAAATTCAAACCTACATCATGGAACTGTTTTGATGAGAGCCTAAGAGATCTTATATTTTTATCAAGGAAACTGAATTTTGTAATAAACGAAAAAAATACAAAAACACCCGGTGCTTTTTTTTTCCCCAAATAACTAAAACCAGTATTTTAGATGAACTTCATCTCCAACCAAACTGCACAGAAGAGGTGGCTCTTCCCAACTTTTCAGAAACTTAATAGACCGTACACGCCATTTTTCCAACTGCAAAAACCTTCGCATGGAAACAGACAGTTTGTTTCAAGTCCCAAAGAGATCCCCTAAAGGTCCCAAACCTCTTCCGTTTTCGAAGCTTCCACACATGATATTTTGCCTCTATAATTAAAAATATCGTGAACATTTTTTTCTTGCCCAAGGGATGATCCAATTGCAAGTAAATTACCTCCTCCAGCGTGAACTGTCTTATCCTCAAAAATCTACAAAATCTACAAATTCTCTTCCAAACTTCCTGCGCGAATCGACAGTAATAAAATAAATGGTGCACTGTTTCAATTTCGGTACACAATTGACACAATCTGTTGCCTATCTGACTAAATCTATACGTGATATCGTTCACTGGTATGTTTCCGTAACCAACCCTCCACGGAAAGTCAATAACCGACGGGTAGTTTGCGCCAATTTTTAGATTTAAAAAAAACAACTGCGCATTATGGTTTCCAAAATTTGGCTTTTCTGAGTTAAACAGTGTCGAGTGGAGTCGTTTTAAACCACCCTTAAAGGGGTCTATATCTTTTTTCCTTAACTGCGTGCACATACCTCGAATTTTTTTGTAATATATAGGAATTGTCTCTGCTTTTAGCCCTAGATAATTGCCCCTTTAATTAAGGCTGTATTGAATCCCATAAAATATTTTATCAATAACTCCACACCTCAAACAGACTTTCTGAAATCCTCAGTAATTTATTAATAACCTGTGACCCATCAAATCGATGATGTTTGGCACGGGTGTTTTCATGAAACAATCGTCTGGGTGATGGTAACCTCTGAAAATAAATAACAGCAGTCTTCTCTACTAGAGAAGCGTTATTTATTTGAAGTAATGCAATAGCAGCTATCTCGTTGTGAAGGCAATCACAATATGAGATACAATTAAAACGATGCCTTTTACGCTACGTATGTAGTTCAAATTTATGGGTTAACTATGGTGTATTTACACCGAAATTATATAATAAAATAAAACATAAACTAACAGCTAATATATAAACCATTCCATTTTTATTTGTTTTTCAAGATACATTATGTAGTTCATTGCCTGAGTGTTTATAAATGTTTCTATTTATGCAGTCAAAGTTATTTCTTGTAAAATTCTCCTTTGTGTTTTGCAGATGTCCTGATTTATGTGTTTCCGTTGTCCTCGAAGGAATGCAAGTGATAAAATATACGTATTTCCCGAAATACGAGGTAAATCTCTGTTCTATTTATGTTCCTTAAGATATCAAACCATGTAAGTAGGTTTGATTTATAGATATATGGGAGGTGAAGGAATTTTTTCTACAAAGCTTTGCTCCACCATCTCAGAATCCAAAATTTAAGACTGAAGAACTCTTTAAGATTCGTTGATGGTGTTAACGACCATATTGGCAAAACGCATAAAATTATAGAGATAACAGTCTTCTTTGAAACTATTAGTCCTTACCGAAGAACAAGTTTTCTTGGTGCTCCAAAGTATTTCTTGATACCTTGATTTCATCTCGTTGAAGTGTCGTACGATGGTAGACCCACTGCCCCAACCTATTTATGGAACTTTAAACTCTTAATTTACTTTCCATCGAGGTATTCTAACTTCAGTGTGATTTTTCTTTTGATTTTTTGATGACTTCAGATAGCTCTGCCATATTTTTGATGATCTGAGATAACCACCACCATTTGACATAGCGAAACTTCTTTTTGCAGTTATTATGCATGAATTGTGCTGCTAGAATTTCAGAGAGATGATCTGTGATGCTGATTTTGGTTTGTCTGTTTAGTATTTTCACCAAAGAAACTAAGGTCGTGGGGTGCGAGTTTACTGTGCCTGTAAAATGCATATTCTATGGATGGGCTATCTGTTTTGAGGGATGAAAAACCCTGTTTTCCAGGTTAAAACTGCATGGTATTCATCCAAAGAAACTCGGTTACTGGGTGAATAAAATCCCTTCCCTCTTGATGGAAGGAACTTTATTGACTAGCAGCTGTAAAAGGACGTGATATGAATAACTATTTGTGAATGATTAACAGAAGCGCATATCATTTCGATATGCATTCAACTGATCATTAGTTAATTAGCAAATTTCACATTAGGATGAACGTAAGAAAGATTATTATGATACTCCAGACTTTTATGTAATTAAGAACGAGATTTTTTATGGTGGATTTTTTAAGTACATGATTAAAATGTTAAGTGCGACTAGAATTTTTCATTAATTCAATTTTATAGTAAAAATAAATGACTGCATTTAATTAATTCTCTTTTGCATTTTCCTTCTTTCTGTTTCAGAGTATGGAGATATTGAGCTACATTGGCGGCTATGTCGGAATATGGCTTGGCATTTCTCTGATTGCCGGGCTCGACTTCATTGAGATGGTGTTTTTACTGATTACATTTCAAATGAAAGCCATCCGAAAAAAGATCAGGAAGAAAAATAAGACAAAGAAGATTAAACACGATGTAGTACGCACTACCTTTAGGAGGTATAACAGAACATCTGTGCATCCATCTGAGAGAAATCCATTTGCTGTTTAGACAACAGCCTGCAGGTTGAGAGCCTCAAATGAAGATGAATACTGAAGGCTTCAAAACCACGTACATCATAACACACACACACACACCATTTATTTTGTCATTTTGAAGAGTACAGGCACACACTGCAATTTAAAGAATTCAATGTAGGTCTGGTAATTTGAATAATGCAAGTAGTATTACGTGTGCACAATGTAATCTAATTTAATCAAACCTTTTAGAAATATTTGAGTTCATGGGCACATTAATTGAGCTGATGCTTATTAACAGAAACATGCCAAACAAAAGTAAATTCTCATAAAAGCACAGTATAGTATAATAAATTATCGGAACAAAACAAAAACACCAGTAATTAGTCTTAAGCTACAAAAATTTAAAATCAAAATACTTACATATTTTGTTTCTTTTTCTACGAGATTAATAAGACGGACTCAAATCCTTCATTGTTATAAGCAAGGACCTTCTTGATTGGGTAGTTACGAATGAGCTAAGTATATCTCCTTCAAAGACCAAGATGATGACTTTCGGGGTAAAATTTGGCATTGGAAGACCTCTGCTCATTAAAATTAATGTGAGTACCATCCCAATGGTTCCACAACTTATCTGAGAGTTATTGCGGTTGACTGGTTCAATTCTGTGCTATATCAACCATTTGACTTCCAAGGCCAAAAAATATACAAACGCTTTTAACATAATCGCCAAGAGTGAATGGCGATTACATAAGAAATCTCTTTCCGTGTACTACAAGGATGTTTTTATTCCTCTCAACAAATACGCCACACCTCAGATATTTTGCTCCTTTCCATGTTTCGGCCTGCAGGATAGTGTCCGCTGCTGCCCTGCATGTTTTGGCAGGTGTAATTCTATTGGAACGTAACCTTGTGTAAAAAAAGGTCTTTTCTACAGAATAAAACACAGAATCCCCTTGAAAATCTTGGCATAGCTAACCTAGATGCAGACGTCAAATAAGAAAAACTCAGCAGAAGGAATACTTAGTTAAACGTCCAGCAAACCAGATAGGATTTCTGCCACACTGAAAAAGCAACCCGAATTTTTAAATATCATATGTTACCTTTGCTTTTGAGAGGAGTGTTAAGAGATAGTTAAGATCTAATCTTTAATCTTCATTCATAATCACTGATCACTGTTCCCTAATTTCAAATTCAGCCCTGTGAATTCAGATCTTTGCTTCTGCAACTATGAGGAAACTTGGGCTCACCTAAATTATCGT
This sequence comes from Mastigoproctus giganteus, assembly GCF_048544385.1. Lineage (NCBI taxonomy): Eukaryota > Metazoa > Arthropoda > Arachnida > Uropygi > Thelyphonidae > Mastigoproctus > Mastigoproctus giganteus. The sequence goes on along the minus strand of NC_143587.1, from coordinate 78,718,320 downwards.
TGCTCCAATTACAATGATGACGTTGCTCCAATTCCAATTACAACGTCGAAATCTTATTTTACTAATTTTTTTGAAGGAGATTAAGACTCCTTTAAGGCATATCAAAGATTTGAACTAGAAGTATTTAAACAAACAGATGTTGGCTGTATCGTATCTGTACTTGCTTCTTCAATTTTAGACCTTTGACAAACATATGTAAATCTTCTACAGCTACCTCTGGAACTATCAACCAGCTTTATGTGTATGCTAACTTTTCCACAAACTCTTTAAATTTTAGAAACATATTCACCTGTATATTAAGAAGTTGAAACAGATTTGGAAATTTATATCTAAACTTCAAACCATGGAAGGAATCTTAAGTGATACATGATTAGGATCTTCCACTCTCCTACGCATCTGTTATTACGAAATTGATCACCCTGACAGCACATAGCTGGTTGGAATACTTGCTTGATCCCAGGATACCTTTTCCCAGGATTGGTTTTAATATGGTCAGACATAGGGTTAACTTATGACAGGATGATGATCACTGCACAAAGCTGACTGAATTTAACTGATTTGACCTTCTTCTTCTTCTTTGGTCCTTAGCTGGCAGCTGGGGGAGGCGGTTGGCCACGCAACCAGTATGCTGCTGTAGGTGCCGCAGGGTTTCGGACTTGCTCTGTGATGTTCTTCCATACCTTACGATCCATGGCTTCAGTCCTGGCCTGGTTAAGGTCGAGACGTCGGCTCTTCAAGTCATCTTCCACTTGCTTGGCCCACGTTTTCCTAGGCGCAGTCCGTTGGATGCTCCATTGGGTGGGTCGTTGTCTCCAAAGGAGTGTGGATGGTATTCTGTTCGTGCCCATTCTACATACGTGGCCAAACCATCTGAGCCTTCGCTTCTGGATTTGGTCAGCAATGGTTGGTTGCTGTTGGCATCTGGCACGGATGGTATCATTAGTGATGCGGTCGCGAAGAGAGATGCCCAAGATCTGCCGCAGGCATCGCATTTGGAATACCTCAAGTTTGTTCAAATCTAATTTGAGACAAATCCATGTTTCCGATCCGTTAAGAAGAATGGGCAGAATCAAAGTCCGGAAGAGCCGGATTTTAGTCTTTGTGGAAATGTTGGTCCTCTTCCACAGACACCATTTGAGCGAGGCGAACGCAGTGGCCGCCTGTCCAATTCTGCTGTGGATTTCCATGGTGGATGCAACTTTCTTCTCCTGGACCAGCGACCCAAGGTATTTAAAGTCCTGCACTTGCTCGATCTGGACGCCTTCGAGATAGATGGTGGCTTGCGACCCATCTGTTGTCAGGGCCTTTGTCTTACCAGCATTGATCTTCAAACCGTATGGCCGGGCAATGCGGGCAATGTCGTAGAGGATGTCCGTGGCTTCAGCGTCGTTACCGGCAAGGATAGCACTATCATCAGCAAACATCAGGTCAGTCACATAGTGATCCTTGTCATATTGTATGCCCTGTCTGTTTCTGAATGCTTGCCTCATAATGGCGTCGACCACGATGTTGAAAAGCAACGGGGAGGCTACATCCCCTTGGCGGACTCCAGTTTGGATGGTAAATTCCTCATATAAATCGTTCTGGATGCGCACCTGGCTGGTTAAACCGTTGTATGCAGTTTGGAGGAGTGTGATGACTTTTCGAGGTACATGTTCAACCTCTAGTAGTTTCCATAAGGCAGGCCGGTGGACACAGTCGAAAGCAGACTTAAAGTCAATGAAAACAATGACGGTTCGCTGTCCACACCGGATCCTCTCCTCCATCAGCTGACGAATGGCAAAGATTTGATCACAGCATCCTCGCCCAGGTCTAAATCCTGCCTGTTCTTCTCGACTGGTTTGCTCGCGATGTTTTTGCAGTCTTGACTGGATGATCTTCATAAAGACCTTTCCGATGATGGAAAGGAGGCTGATGCCACGGTAGTTCTTGCAGTCCCGGTTATCACCTTTCTTGTGGATCGGTACGATAATGGCTTTCCTCCATGTTAACGGAATTTGTTCAGTGCACCAGATGGTTTTGAGGAGTGAGTGTAGTCGGCGAAGCAGTACATCTCCCCCGGCTTTGATCGCTTCTGTGGTGACCTGGTCCACTCCTGGTGCCCTGCCATTCTTCAGGGATTGTATGGCTGCTTTCACTTCTTCTACTGTAGGCTCAACATCGACCATGGAGACCTCAGGGGGGTCGATCGAGAGTGCTGTTGCTGGCGGTCCCTGAGGTGGGTCGTGATTATACAAAGCTTTGAAGAATTCACTCCACCGTTGCAGGCGTTCGGATGGTGATCGCACGAAGGTCCCATCAGCATTCTTGATGTTGTCACTAGTCAATTTGGTCTTTCCACTCAGACATCTGAGGGTGCGGTAGAGAGTGCGATACTCGTTTTTGGATGCCGCCACTTCAAGATCGTCTGCCACTTGGTTCCAGTATGCTTCTCTTTCTGCTGTCATTCTTTGTCGGACTTCTCGGTTTAGCTGCCGGTACCGTTCAAAGTCGACCAACTTTGCCTGTTTCCGTTTGTCCACGAGGTCGAGCCACTCGTCTGATATCCATGGTTGCGTTCGACGTCGGGCAGGTGGACATAGGGGCTTGGCACATTCCAGGATGGCATCAGAGATCTGCTTTTCTTCTTCATTTATATCCTCGGGCACGGCCAGCATCTCGAAGCGGTTGGATAGGGCGATCTGATATGCCTGTTTGTTGGCAGCATTCATTAGCTGCCTCCAGTCCAGCTTGGCTGACCGAGATGATCTTTTTGCATGCCGTAATTTGAGCTGCACCTTAGCCCGGATGAGGTAGTGATCAGATCCGCAATCAGGTCCCCTCATGGCACGAACGTCCATGAGTGATGAGCGAAATCTGGCATTGATCAAAATGTAGTCCAGGATTGCTAAGTCCTTGCCAGATGGATTTCGCCATGTAAGTTGATGTTTTTGAGGGTGCTGGAAATGGCTGTTTCCAATGATCAGGTTGTTAGATGCGGCAAAGGACAACAAACGTAAGCCGTTGTCATTGATCTTCCCATGGCCAAACTTGCCCATTGTTGTTTCCCAACCAGATCTGTCCACGCCAATATGGGCATTAAAGTCCCCTGCGAGGATGATCACTTCTGTCTGCGGAATTGAATCCAGCGTATGTTGGAGCTGGTTGTAGAAGTCATTCTTGGTCGTGTCCAGGCTAGTCTCAGTTGGCGCATAGGCGGAGATAATATGGGTCTTGATGTAAGGTGCCCTTGACAGTAAGGACTGCCAGGCGGTCCGATATTGGTTGGAAAGCGATCACACTACTGGTGGCCTGAGCATCGACCATAAAGCCCACTCCTGCTTCTCGTTTCTCACCACCAGAGTAGAATAGCATAACCGCTTCATTAGGTGCTGGTGGTTGGATGATCATCGTTCCAGACCCGGTGAGCCTTAATTCGGATAATGCCGCGATTGATATCTTGCACCTAAGTAGTTCTTGGGCAATGATTTCCTTTTGTCCAACGTGGTGCCCCGTTCGAACATTCCATTCGCCAATGTTAATTGTCCTTTTCGGCGTAGTAAGCTTATTGCTGTGGCCAGTGATCCACTTCACACCAGCACCCTGGGTCCCCAGTGCTGGCGCATCGGCTACCCCGGATGCGGTAACATTGTTGTAAGAGCTTGTTCCGAATTTCATGCGGTTTCTTGCCTAGTTTCCCCGGTTTCCCGGTTCTGGTCATTTCGGCAGGATGACCACCCTCCTCCTTTCGCAGCCGGGCTTGGGACTGTCCATGGCGGAGTTAATGACCTTAATGACTTGGACTTACCTGATATGAATTTCCTGGTTTGGACTTACGTGATTTGATCTTACTGGCTTGGACTTATTTGATTAAACCTTCTCCGATGACGTGGACTTGCCTCACCTTTCATGTGTCCGAGAATTTTATCTTTAATTTCCCCCTAGAACCTTAATAGGGGCGAAAATATGGCATCTTGTATTTTACAAGAGCCGGGACTTTTGCTTGTACCTAGGATTGGGCATCCTCTGCTACGAGATTGCAGGCGCCTACTGATTTATGCTCTTCTCTGAATGGGTGCGTGGTTTTATTTTTTATTGTACTTATTTTCTTAATTTTTATTTATGTATTTTATTATTTTTCTTAAATTTCCGCCTTTTTGCAGTTGTGTAGGGTAGGAGAAGAATCCTTTGCTATTACCATTAATTGGGCCTCAGTGGTATCGGGAATATTGATATCAGTAGGACTTCAACTACTCACTGTGAGTGCGGAATTTAGTACACTAAGGATAATACGCGTATACAGCTAAGGTCCGTCTCCTCGTGCAGTGGACTGGTACAAGAAAGAGGCTTTCCTGGATTGCTGCTTCCTCGCAACACACACACACACACACACACACACACACACACACACACACACACACACACACACACACACTTTTAGTCGAGAATCTGAATATGAAATGTATATTGACCAATCAGTAACGAGCAGCACTTCAAACTCTTTCTGCCTCCAGTCGACTTACGACGTACTATTGCAACCAAATCAGACGAACTCTTTGTGTGTAACATTCAAGGGTACGCAAACAGCTGCTAATTGATAATTGTGTACAAAGATGCCCTCTCTCATGACTCCTAATACTTGGACACAATCCAGTAACGTAGCTTACATTTTTTATCAGACCGATGCAAATCACCGGGATCCTTCAGCAAACAGACATTTCATATTGAACGATAAAATTAAGCGCATATTAAGTATAGCAATCCCAAAATCGAGTTTATATAACGACCACACAAGAGTTTGGTCGAGTTTATACGAAGAGGCTCTGAAGCAAGTTTTCGTGCTACTGCTGCTCTTGCAGTTTTTTTGTTGTTGTAAGGTTCAGTCTCATCAGAGACCATATCGAGCTTTGTATGTATCATGTTGCATGTGTTCAGTGATGGATTTGCTTTTTTCTCTGGACGAAAAACCTGAGTATCCTGGAGAAAAATCAAGCTACAGTCGCTTGCTTCCGAGTGACTTAGCCAAGTTGTGTTGCCCATCAAAAATTTCTCGCCTCATTGACGGTGTGGAGAAAACATAAATTACATCAAATGTCCTCCCGCGTGGTCTCCCATGCTGTGAAAATTATGATGCATCACAAATGGGACAAAAAATAGGGTCGTCTTGAGTTGAAGTGATAAGAAAAGGGTTCCCAGGCAGGTCTTCGAGAGAGCGAGAGAATATAGGGAAAACTCGCAATGGGTTTCACAGTCTGCTTATAATTGTACAAGTTACATTTAGCCATTTAGGATTGACTTTCACCTATTTCTTTCTCTCACATTGTTTTTACCACATAGAATCATCTAATCGATTCCTTTGCAACCGTCTCACAATGGTGGCTATTTTTAAATAAAAAAGAAGTGAGCAATGGACGAGAAGTATAGTGGTTCCAAAAACAGATTGTTTTTATCTAGTTACACGATTTTCGTGTTCGTGACTTGATTTACTGGTTCAGAGAGAGAAATGTATTCGTTTCAAAACGATTAAAGTTTTATTACTTCCTTAAAGTTTCCTTAATTGTGTATCTTGCACTGATTTAAATAAAATTTTTCACTGATTTATTCTGTTTGTGTGCTTAATTTTAATTTCCGAAACACAACTAGGGTATGGCTGTATACTATTTTAAACTATTATAGAAAATATTGTGGTTCAATAATTTTCTAGAAAAATTGTCATAAAATGTTGAAGTTATTATTATTTTTATCAAAATTTAAATTTGTTTACTTGATAACTAGTATAACAAAGCGAATAATAAACGATAATGGAAGGCTACATAAAAACCAACGGCCATAATTTATCGATCAATAGATCAAATTTCATCACAATTAGAAATGAAACAATCCAGATACAAAACAAAATATACTTGTATGATGATTCTACTATAACAGTATACGTTGTTATTTATAGTCCTGAATGACCAGAACGTCAAAGGAGTTTACAATCTCACGAATAGAATCATTAATTGTATTCATTCGCACGAGTTTGAATCAGGGTCCTCTCAAAGAATGTGGTGGGCTATTGTACTCTGGGTCCTGATACTCATCTATATCAGGACTAAATATCTACCCATAATGATGTACATCCTTTTTGGAATATAACGAATTCTACTTGGCAAAGAAAATCTCAAAAGTTAATTAAGACGAGATGTCTAAATTAACTCGATTTAGCGTTACAGGGCAGGCTTTAAATATGATAAGACCCTAAGCGAAAATATAGGAAGATGCCCCAAAATATGTAATTATAGATTTTCAACCTCACTAAAAGAAAAGGTCAGTGCCTCCTCCCCAAAAGGTGACATTTCAGGAGGTTATGTATAGATATCAATCGAGAAAACAGAAAAACTGAGGAATATAATTACGCTTATATAACGAAGTCGCTTAAACCATTTTGATTTTAGATCAATGTAATTTCCAACCTGGAGGAACCACAGGGTGGTAACCAGTATTAGCCAGTTTACTATCTTTTTAGCAGTTTACAGCCATGAAAACTGTGAAAAGGAAACAAGGCAGATCAACCCATTTTACCATGGACAACTGGATTGATGTGCACTATATTGATATTAGTCTTTCTTTCTCTAGGACATTTGATAAATTAACCAGGAGCTCTTACATCAAAAATACCTTTCCGTTATATCATTATGTTATCAAATTATCCTTAACGAATCAACATTTTGGGCGATTTTGTTTCACACTGGCATACTAGGTATACTCACTGGGCCCTCCTCCCTTTGATATATATGGAAATCACATGTTTTTTTATTTTTTTATTTTTTATTTTAAGACCAAATACTGTGCATTTACTATTGGGATTGTATATTGATTACAGAAATCTATAGAGCATGTAATAATTCTATACAGGAAAGATTCAATTTTCGACCATACATTTTTTATTAAATTTTATTTTCTGACAAAAGCTAATAATCTAAACTTTAATGTCAATAAGCGTAGAATGATTAATTTTAAGGATCCTCATTCTAATAATTGTGTTTTGTAATCCTATAATTTACGCTGGGAGTGGTTACTTTATTAGATACAACTACCTAATATCGATTAGGATGAACTTTAATTCCCGGAATTCCTGGATTCGCAGTGCATAGATTCAATGCAGTGTTGAAAGCCAGCAACAAAGATGCTGGTGTAATCTAGATAGTTATGGATCTATCCAATTTGCTTTATTGGACTGAGATCTGGTGACTGTGGAAACAACAGAAAAGGGGTAAATTCACTCTCCTATTCCTGGAACCAGTTGTGTCCAATTCTTACCTTGTGATACCGTGAATTATCCTGCTGAAAGAATTCATTCGCAGATGGATACATTGCAGCCATTAAAAGATGTGCCTTCATGGCTGCAGTCTATCTAAAAAAGTGTTTCACACATGAAACACTTATTTTAGAAATACTGCGTCTTCCAAATGTTGCTCGACTGGTATCAAAAAGCCCACAAAAACATGCTCAAGGCAATTATTGCTACCACTAGTCATTATTAATAAGATGTAGCAGTTCGTTCAGTCTATGGACTCAGGTAGTTTTTGCGAAACTGTGGTCCTCTATTAATATGAAAGAGTAGGAACCGAGATTTTGTAGTAGTAGTAGTAGAGGCATATGACAAAAAAAAAAAAAACATTTCGCACATCCATTCCTTCTTAACATTTGTCCAGATTCTCCTTGAATTTATTTAAGCTATCAACTTTCACAACGACAAGTGGAAATTTGCTCCAGCAATCAGCCACCCGCTGGCTAAAGTAAAATTTCCGTAAATCTGTCTATAACTGTCTTTCCACAATTTGAATTTATACCCCCTCAGGTTGGTAAGCTAAACAAGATGAAGAATCCCATCAGAATTGAGCCTGCTCAACCCATTCAAGACCTTATTCACCTCAATCAGACCAACTCGCAGGTGCTTAGTCTCCAGACGCTGCAATTTTCAGAACTTAAGCTTTCTTGGTAAGAGCACCCCTTTGTTCCCCTCACCAATCTTGTTGCCCTCTCTGTACTCGCTCAAGCTACTCTACATCCTTCCTAAAATGAGACCTCGAAACCTGTGCGCATTTCTCAAGGACTGACCTAACGATTTCCTTATACAAAGGGGTAATCACCTCCTTGTCTCTGCTAGAAAAATGCAAACAAATATAATTTGCAAATGCTTCATCGTGGAAAAGTATATGACTTGAATATATTGTTAATACTTCAATTTTTTTTGTTGCTATAACAGATGAAAACGTAAAACTGTTTTATTTTTAGTTTCTGGCTGACCATGGAAGGTTCTCTTCGTTATTTTATTTATTCAACTTGTTGATGTAATGGAAGTAATTCATTCAACGTTAATAACGACTTCATTTTATCTAATGTTTAGGCTCAATGGCAATAAAGACAAATTCCTTGAAAACTTAATGCTTAAGGCTTCCGCGTGTCTTCGAATGGTAATTAAAACATTTTCTTCGTTACAAAAATATTTTAAAAAAATGAAATGCGCAAGTGTTGATTTAACAAAATTAAATTAGAATGAATGAATAAAACTAACAATATCAGAAATCTAAATTAACAAAAATCAACGAACAATATCATATACACCGTACAGGAAAATATTTACAAATATAAAATCAAAGGGGTATCAAATGCTTAAAAGTATAAACTGAAAAAAGTTAACAGCTGGGATAGTGAGTTTCCTGAATCCCCATCAAAAATGGTCAAGAAAGACCTTTTTTTCCAGCAGAAGTGGATGCATGATAGTTAGCTTGTTACCATGTCAGCCCTGCAGATTTTTATCTGTACAGACGTCAATATGTATTCTAAGAAATAGAATATAATCGGCAGGTAATGGGAGAATAAGAAATTTGTGATAAAATAGGAATATTTTGTCAAAAGGAACTGAAACAACCTCCTACGACGAACGCACTCAGATAGGATGATGGCAATTGGTACTAGATTCATTACTTGAGTCGCGCAGGCACGTGCACTATATTATGAACATTATTGGAATTTTGAGAGAAATGGCGATAGCTCTCTCCATTCCAAAGATGTCAAGATGGATAAAACATTGTCCTGTAATAGACTTTAACTGTTCTATGCAGTATAATTTTATTTTTCTCAAATAACTCTCTCTCTGTCTCTCTCTCTCTCTTTATTATAATAAATTCTCTTCTTAATTTCGTCGAAATCAATAGCCTGACCTGATGTCGCAGCACTCGCTATGTATTTATGTCTCTACATCTCATTTTCTTGCATCTGGTAACGCTTTAATATCCTCCTAAAATGGACATTGATAATTTAATATCCACGATTGGTTTTGCAAAGACAGCCTCCGTAGCCGCGTGGTCAGAAGCGGGAGTGCAGTTGCACACGCTCTTTGAGTAGACCGTGGTTCAAGCCCCTGACTGCTAAATACCGTGGTAAAAGCCTCTGACGGTCGATCTGTCAACCCGCACTGGTCCAGCGTGGCAGATTATGGTCCAATTTCCCTCATCATGAATTATTGAGGAGGCTTCCATCCTGCAGTGGGTTGATAATGGCTGCAGTTCTTATTATTATGTCAGTATTAAGTACAATCTTTGGTTTCGCTTCTTCATTGATGCAAAAGGCAGGTTAATTGGAGAATTTCTCCACTCACATGAGTTTGTAATCAACGAAATATGCCATTCACGTACTGCTCGACTAATGGTGGAAGTAATAATAATGAATATAATTTGGAATATATAATAAAATTTGTGCGTAAATAATGCGTATGTATATAATTTAATGTACAAGACAATATTCTTTGATTTTAAAATGAAGCTTTCGGCGAGTACTTTTTGAATTTAATATTAAAATAAAATACAGAATGATTCTGAAGAAAATTATCTTATTTGTTGAAAGAGAGGTGTTACATGGTTAACTATTATAAATTAAGTTGGAGAAACACTAAGAATTATTTTTGTCTGAAGAGCGGGAATAGAATACACAAAGAAACCACTACAAACCTAAAATTTAAAACGTAAAAACAAAGTTTCGGATGAATCTGGATAATTTTACATTTTGGTTTTCCCGGTACCACAAATAGGTAAACTCATAATTTTCGCTAAATAAGGTTCATGGTCTGAAATTCAGATTCATTGAATCTTGAAACATCGATGTTTATGCTTTGATTGTTAATATTGTGGTGGGTACTCTTGTCTAATCCATATATCCTTGCTCTTTGAATAAAAATTATAAATAAAAATAAATAAATACAATGCCGTAATATTAACAAACTCTTTAATTGCATTTCTTCCACTCACCTCATTAAAATTACTGTAATCCGAAGGATAACTTCGAGATGAACTATTTCCTCTCAGAGTTACTTTATGAACACTGTTTCAAATTCAGAAACTATGAATGAGTGGCACTGCGCACCAAATTATTTAGATTTCTCTGAAACAGTAGATGTGTCTGGATTAATGAAGAAGACTGCGTGTATGCTATGCTTGATTTCTCATTTTAAGGATAAGAAAACAGAATTTCAGGGGAAAATTATTGAGGCTAACTACTTCAGCCAAAGCCGAATTAGTCAGACTCCAGCAAGGAAAACATTGAACGACTTTTCAAACCTTCTAGGTGTGTAAACTTTCTTCATATCTTTTCTTCAACAGACTGCTTTTCATCAATGAAAAGATTTGCATGTGGTGTAATTAGCAGGCAAACACGTACACACAGACAGGCATGCACGCACACCATGACCATAGAACAAGGTTTGATATTTTTCTATTTTTTTGTTTTCCATGTTTTGGGGGAGGGACTAGCACCTCTTACTCAAGACCATAATGTATATTGATCCCTAATGCTCATATTTTCCTTGGCTCAAACACTAAGAGAAAGGTTACAAACTTGTTAAATCTGCAATTACATAGTATTAAAAACAAAACCAAATAGAAGATAAACTTGAACAACACTCTTTTCGAATGAAAGAGCAAACAAATCCTTTCTGTCAAATTGAACTCATATTCATCAGGTTGTATTTATATTAATCGACAACATAGTGAAAGGCCTGGGCAAGTGGTCCGTGTATTTTTGCGTTGTATCCCTTAGATTGCAGCTGTACAATTATGAGAGATACCAGTAGCGCATTGTGCTAACAGTTAATTTGAATAACCTCAAAATGAGAAACATTCATCATAAGATGGTTAACAGTACACCATCTTTTACTCTGAAATCATTGGATTTGTTTACACTGTGAGTGTTAACCAATGTTCCACATTTGGTGTAAATTTATCTTTGTTGGGCTGTAGAAAGACATGAGGGAAAAGTCGAGATATACGCACAGCTGTTTTTTTTTATTTTACTGCCTAGCCTGAGTAGCTTTCTTTCTGCATGGTTACAGGTACCGCTGTTATATCCTTGTTTTATCCTTTTAAAGAATAGAAAGGTTGAATCAACTTGCAGGACTTCATTTATTTAATATTAATTTATTTCAATAAATTTATTTATTTAATAACAGCGCCACTAGTGCCAACAAACAACTTGTAACATGCAGCAGCAGCATGCAATATGAAAGTAATCAAAGGGCCTCGAAAATCTCGGTAGAAATTCATAAATGTATTATAAAATTCTAAAGATGGCATAAAGTTTTAGTTTGTGCTGAATAGATGATTTATAATCGGTGCTACCATTCAGAAATTCTCTTTGTGATGAATTGTTATTTCGATGATTGGTTCTACCATTCAGAAATTCTCTTTTGTGTTCGTTGATTGTTTCTACCATTCAACTTTACTGATTGGTATAGTCCTGTACACAGGATGATCGAAAACCAATTGAAAATCGATTTTACACTGATAACCGCGCAAGCAAAAGTAAGTTGATTAAACTGGGTATGACAAAACATATTTTCTTTCAGAAGGAAGTTTAAATACATTCACAGACTTTCTGAAATTTCTTTTTAAGAAATGATATCATTTGAATTGATATAATGCCTGCTTAACTTGCTTTAAGGTTTCATCAGCGACAGTAACTATTATTCTCATGTGCTCATTGTTAGCATCAAACCTTCAATGAAAAAGAGCCTTTTCCAGCAAGCTAGTTTACTGCTCTAACAGCCATTCGTGACAGTACAGGGTTTCACCACTTGTCACTCGTTTGGAGAGGTCTCTGGTTCGAGTCTTATCGACGACTGGAGAACTATGGTAATAATTCTTCTGATATCGATGTTATCATTGTTACTACTTACTACCATAAAAGAGAATTATTACCAGACAAGCAAACATCATGTTTGACTTTTATGCTAATAATTTATTAATCGTGTTTGTTAATAATTTGTTAAACGTGTTTTAAATTATTAATCGTATTTTGAGCACGAGGCCACGCGATGGCGTCATTGCATAAGACGTTTGTAGAGTGCCTCGCGGTGCACGAAACACATGAGTATTCGATACAATAATTCCAATATAAATTTTAATGTCAGTATATTGTGAATAATAACAGTTTTTGTATAATTTTTTTTAGAGTTAGCGACTAGTGTGTTAGCGTTTGACTGTGCGTATTCAGACATACGTTTACATGTATTTCTGCGGTTTTCGTAATACTAACATCACCCATTCTGTTTATCCTAGTTTAGGAAAAACAACATCCTTGTGCAAGGAAAAAAATGTTCGAGGAAAACCTAATTATAGAGAAAAACTACAATAAAATATTACATAATGATCCCATCAAACCAATGAAGTAACATAACATACTATATATCATGATCCACGACTATGTAAAATCCTAGAATATTCATAGAACTCAGTTCTATCATTTCTCAAACATCGGAAAGACGTTTTGTTCTGTTATATCACATCGACGTTTATAGGAGCATAAATTATATCTTAGTTACTGCTCGGATATTAACAGTTTCCATTTAATTAAATGTTTTTATTTTAAATAATAATGATAAGAACAGCCTGGCCCGAGAAAAGATCCAGCATCTTCGTGGGACACAAAGTGAACACCGCGACGAAGCACACTCAATAAACTTGAGAGTACTCCGTCTCGGTGATCAGCATGATTCATTTACTTCTGATAGAATACACTTGCAGACATGATGATTTTTAAAGCTCGGTTAGACTACAATTGGCCCCTTTAGATTAAAATCAATGCCTTGCAAATGCATATGATTAAAAAAGGAAGTATCTGGGAGTTATAACAGACCCTAAATTAAGTTTTCATTCCCATTTGTTACATATTTGAGATAAAGTCATATGGTGTCCAGCTTCAATTTCAAGAATATCCATAACTGACTGGAGCGTATCTAGGAAAGCCTTGCTATTCTGATATAAAATCGTATTCGCCCATTAAGATTCGATTTCTTCAAAGGCTAATCTTACTTACAGTTAATCGAGTTTGGAGAATAATATGACTGCTGCTTTGCAGGTGCTGACTGGAGCCATGCCTTTGCACTTATTTGTTATTTATCGTAGTCTCTGTTACAGGATTAAAAGTCGGACACCGTACTACATACGTTGGGTATTCAACCAAATTTAGAGTGATTTTTCGGCTGAGAAGAAGAGATGCTGGAATGAATTGATCAACTTCTGGCAGACCAAGTTGGATAAGTCAAATGAGATCAAGTTACTAGGTTGTTATATATTTATGTAACTAGAGCATTATTTTCTATGGATTTGGACACCTCATTCACTTTAGCTAGACACGGATCTCTAAATGAGAAACATCTTCATTTATATCTAGCACATGTTCGTTTGGAGCACAGGATAATTGGAAACGTGTTGTATGTATGAATGTCTTTGTAGGGGTTCGGTTTTTGTTTCTCCTTTCTTAGACCTCCATCCTACTGAAGTCTCAAACAGCTCACCTCACAAAACGCAAATCTAACTGCAATTCACAAAAACTTCTAGATCCTAGTGTGTGTAAAGCGGGTATTAATGATACAGGTTAACATATCCTTACAGTACTACCCCAATAAATACAATTTCTTTACTAATTCCGTTATACTATTACCTTCCCTTTATTTACTCCTGTACCACCCTTTGGTTACCCATGAGCAATAACATTTATTGCCATTTATCTGAACTTCAGGAATGAATACAACAGGAATGTTCTTTTTCAAAAGGACTATCATTCAATTCCTTACAGAACTAGATTATGAGTCCTTGAGTTAAGGATTCGAAAAAAAAAAAAAAAAAACAGGAACAGACTTACGTTCCGAAATGGCCGCTACTTCCAATTTCCTTGTGTTCAGGCTTCTTTCGTGGCAGACAGGCTTTCTTCCATTTCTTGGGCACTCTGCCTCCCTAGAGGCGGACAGGCATACGTTCACTTCTGAGGCACTCTGTACATGATGCACCTTCTTGTGTAAACGATATATTCACAGGTGTACATATTTGGCACATTTTCTGCGGTCAGAACTAGAACCCATTAGCAGTTCCTTCGCGAGTTTCCCTTCAGATTCTTTACAGGGACCTACATTACTAAGCTCTCCTATCTAACTCTGTCCCTCGCACTAAAATAACCACAATTCACTCTCTCTCCCACGTATCTGCAAGAACTATCACACACACAGCTCTTACATTGTGACACTCTGGCAGGGCTTGCCAGAATGTTGAATATAAAACTATTGGGTACTCTGACCTGACTCCACGGGGAAAGTGTGGCAATGAGGGGGTCTCACCAGGGGCCCAACGGCTAAATGGTCAGAGATACAACATACTATGACACTACACAACAGGTCACAGCCCATATAGTTTTTATAAATCTCTGGCTTTCACAGACCTCTGTGTTACACCTACAATGCATACAACGCAGAGATGGGGTAAACACCTGGTGCCGTTAGACATAAAATACTTTACACTTTACCGAAGCATCATTGCTGACCAGATACACCCTTACATGGCATCGGTCTTCCCCTCTGGCGGTGCCGTCTTACAGCAGGATAATTCGCCATGCCACACAGCCGCTCGAATTGTTTGAGACTGGTTCGTGGAACATGAGGAAGATTTCCAGGTATTTCCCTGGCCTCCAAATTCCCAGATATCAATCCCACCGAGCATCTGTGGTTTGTGTTGGAACAGCAACTCCGATCTGCGGCCTCTCAACCATGGACGTTACAGGAGTTAAAGTATCTGTTGGTTACGTGTTGGTACCAAATACCACAATACACATTTAGAAATCGTGTAGCCTCCATGCCTCGACGGGTACGAGCTGTTTTGGCTGCACGTGAAGGACTACCATCATATTAGCTAGGTGGTCATAATGTTTTGGCTGATCGATGTATAAATAAATAAATAAATTTTCTTTTTATACTCCGGGACGACCAAACAGTAAGAGGAGTTCCCACGGTAAATAAAATACAAGAAACAGCACCATATTTAGCAGTCATGGGCTTGAATTTTGGTGAATCAAGGCACGTATACTTATACACCATGGAGCCTGACCACTCAGCTACGCCAGCCTATTATAAGAATTCCTCGATTTGCATATCATTGCATACACAGTTGCATTTAGCCAAAATATCCATGGCCCTAACAAACAATAGGTCCATCTTTGTACCAGCACACTAACGTATTCTTTAATTAATTTAATTAAAAATTCGTTTATTGTTTATAGTTTTTCTAATACACAAGACACTAAAAAAACATATATTTTTAGGTCACCCGAATAATTAAATCCATTTGCCGAATACACAAGACACTAAATTATGCTATAGATTATAATAGAAGAAAGCACTAAATTATGCTATAAATTATTATCGAAGAGTTTCTTAAACGTCTCCAACCACCGATTTCAACTACTCATATAGACAACTTTTTCTAGTGATTAGCAATTCATGAAGAAACTGAAAACATTTGGCAATCCAGACTAAATTCTTTAGTTTGCATTTATAACTCTGGTCTAGTTTCATAAACACTTCCCAATCATTCATTTTACTATTTCCTTTAAACCTCAATCAGAATCGTCTAAAGTACCTCTATAGCCCTCATGTCTGAAGTCTCTCCTTGTACAAAAAGTAAACTGTAGCCATTATCAACCCACTGCAGGATGGAAGCCTCCTCAACAATTCATGATGAGGGAAATGGACCATAATCTGCCACGCTGGTCCAGTGCGGGTTGGCAGATCGACCGTATTTAGCAGTCAAGGGCTAGAACCCCGGTCTACTCAAAGAGCATGTGCTACTGCACTCCCGCTCCTGACCGCTCGGCTACGAAGGCCTTGTACAAGCACCCTTTAACCACTTTATCTAATCTCAATTCCCATCTTTTGAACTTTTTCAAGAAAACCACTAGATTCTTTTTGGTGTTGGCTCTATTCCTGGAAGCAGTGTTTCGTGTACGGTCTAACAGTTGCCTTGTATAAAATTAAACTTTTATAATGACTATCTCGTGACAATGAATTCCTGAAGGAGTTTTCACGTACGACTATGTCCCGGGTGGGTGTATGGACGTTGGTCCAAATCCTACTATCTTAAAAAAAAGTATTCAAATCACTGTCCTAAATTACTGCGTGAACCTGGAAATTGACCCGAAAATTAAAAAAAAGGAACATTTCTACTCACTTTTGTCAGAACTGGCAAGCGCGTTGAGATTCCACTCCTAAAGATCTTGTCAAAATAAAAGAGATTCATTCCCAAAATAACCTTCACCAGCCCCAAGCCTCCGCGTTGGTTTGCCTCTGGTCTCTTTACCTCCTTCTTTCTCAATGGTCTTGGCTCCCTAAACGCCAAACTTGCTGAACTTGGCATCATCGAATATCCCCACTGCTACTGCGGGTTCCCAGAAAGCTGCAAGCATATATTGTGCCACTCCCCAAACTATGAAGACTCCAGAGCGCGTCTTTCTACACCCATGAGAGGGCTTCCATCTGAACGAGAGTACTCATTCCTCCCTGATCAGGACAGTTTCATTGCGCTCCCACAGTTCATAGGAACAACCTGAGAATCCAGGAGAACTTGATTCCAGCTCAGTCGGAATATTAATACCAAAACTCAACAATCTACACGGACCTGACTATTTAATCATCTAACTCACACAGGATAGAACTCCGCCTGTATACCTTGTTGTGGGACAGGTGGAACTGTCATCTTTCGATGACCCACACAATTATGGCACTGATCGATCTTTGTGTGACATCAAAGCCGTGCAATTTTTATTCTTTCCCTGGGCTTAGGTGGGCTCCCCAGTCCAAGGAAATCCTAACTCTTCGCCCCTCCCTACCTCACTCATTTGAGAATACCTTCTTTCTTCGTGCTGCCTGCTTCTCATCTGCCTTTACTGCCCACTCCCAAACTATCTCCTGCACTCACGCTTTAATGTTTATTGTTATTATTTGTTTTAGGCATTCCTAGAAAGCTCAGGCGAATGTGGGGTTGCCTAGACAGAGTTCTTTCCCTCTGTTGCACTGCCTAGCCTACCTCCGTGCTGTTAGTGATGGGCAACGAGGTGTCCCACAAGGGGCCCAAGGCTAAACGTCCAGATGAGAGAAGTTAGGCCATAAGTTATTTTTATTATTTTTATTTTATTTTAAGAGGATGATAATGAAGAAAGATTTTTGTGCCATATTTTGTGAAAGTTTAGGCTGTTTCAGAAATACGCACTTAATAGATAAAACATATCTTTCAACAATGTGAGCAAATTTCCTCACTTAATATTTCATTCTTAAATATAAATGCAGTATCAGGGCACTTGCTATTCATCAACTGCTGTGACAGGCGGTGAAACCCGTTGCGGTTGAATAAAGATGGTTTTCGAAGCAACTCAGAAAATGTATTTTAACAAAAATCCCATTAACTTAGATTGCTTTCAGATTACAAAGAAATTTCATATAAATGGAAAGCACTTTATTTTGTCATGAGGCAATTCAATTTTCCGGTTTTATCGATCTTTCCTCATTCCATTATGAAACTGAAGGTATAAACGTTGAAAATGTTTATACCTTCAGACTTCCGACTGCCTTCAACAGGTTAAGGTAGAACTGGTCATGCTATCATAAACTTCAATCCTCTTTCATTAAAGACGTAAGAAATCGCACAACAAAATGACCAAAATAATGAACAGTGATCTTTCTGAATTCCGTATCTATTTTAAAGAACTGATGGAAAATTCCCTCATTGCCAGTTTCCCTCAAGTTGTCAGCGCGGACAACATTGCAAACACTGTTATGAAGGCTTTGATCTTGATCGGTTGTATAATTGGATTTGCTGTTCAATCGAGTGGATTCCTTGAATTGTTTTGGTCTTATCCCGTGGTCATTAATTTGGAAGTAGATTTCCCAGTACACTTCGAAACCCCAGCAGCAACAATCTGTGGAAGATATGCGTAAGTATGCTGGAATTTTAGAATAACATGAATAATTAATTATTGGAAATATTATTCGCTACGGATTTTAAAGTTATAAATGTTACCATTCTTATGGAAATCTCAATCCATCTGTAAAAGTTGATGTGAATTACCCATTGAATTGTTTTGGCGCACCCTTTGCTAATATCTCTTGATATATATACTTTTTAATTTCACATTACAATGGTCAGCCTCTAAGGTCCATTTGTGAAAACAAATTCAACAATAAAAAGCAAAACTTCACAGTTCTGCTTCAAAAGCAAAGTTCTAAAAAAGGTTATGGAAGCTAATTTACCGTATACAATAGTTATCAATGATCCTTTGAGCATATGTAACCAAAATGCAATACCCTCTTAAAAAATTAGTCATTCTGTCTTACCACATTAAATAATACTTTTTTTTTAATCGCTGCGCAGATAATTTTAAACAGATTCAGTCCTGGAACTGAAAATCTTTAATTACATTGATCTGGACTGGTTAACCTTATAATTAGCGATATTACAGTTTCAAGTATATAAATATTAAATTGTTTTCTCGGTAATATGTAACTGTGTTTTCTTAATGGTTTCATATTTAGCTGTAGTTTATACAACTTATTTTTTCTCAATTAATTTAATTTACTTTGCAGATATTCAAAACTATTATTCTGCAAGCAATACAGAAAACATTGTCGTATCAGTGATTACAGTTATTGTGGAATCAATTGCACCGATATAGATTGTGGACGCAATTGCACCGATAGAGATTATGTAAGAATTGCTTTTGTTTTCTTTTATAATATTATTATTCATTGAATGTTATTTGCATATCTGGCTGTGCATAGACAATTTTGAAACGTGGAAAACTTGCTGTCGGTGTAAATTATTTGTTGAATATTAATAAATTAATCTTTATTGTACGTAAACACATGATACAATGCACCCATCACGACATGCTGCCAGAAGTTTCATATGGACAGTAATATAATAAAATAACAGGATAAATAATGATAATAAAAATAGCAAAACTGAATAAATAAAACAGATACCATGTGAACCAGTTCTTCATGGATCCAGATTACAGAATTCGTGGTCCACAGAATAAAGTATCCAGATCGAGTTAACCAATGCTAATACTAATACTAGATATTATTATTTCTAATAAACTCTCATTCAAAGATATCATAAACTCCGAATGGCATCATAAAAAAAAAATAATGACCATTTCTCAGAGTGGGAATGGTCTTTTTATTTCTAATATCTACCACAAGGTTGGGGTTCTTAGGAACTTTCTGCTTTTGTGGGCAAATCGTGGCAATCGACTGGAGAGAATAGTTTTGGCATTACTACCGAAACACTTTTCTATCTTATATAACAATGTTTTTAGCATTTGTTATAGAAGGTGGCTAAACACGATTGATGGGAAAATTATTTACCATCTAAAGAGGGGTATTGTATGCTAATTTAGACATCACACCTTGGATGCTAGAGGACAGACTGGATGAGCTTAAAGTGGAACGTTGGACGACACGACCTCGTGTGATGAAACGAAAAATTAATGGTGAAGAATCAAAGCTCAAGTGCAGCATGACACGATCGGTTTTTGAAAATAACAGCAGTCATCCGCCGCGAATGGTGGATGACTGCTGTTATTTTCAGAAGTTATCTTGATCTCAGTTACGACCAGAATTGGAAGTGTATTTCAAGGCAGAAGGAATCCCGTTCAAAATCTTACTTATTCTACCACTATATACTAACAAAATATACGGAAGGAAATCTTGGGGAATGTGCATCGATGGTTCAAATATTAAGTGAGAAGCAAGAAATTAGACGATTATCAATCAATTTCATTTCAGATCAGAAGAAACCTGTTATGCTTTATTATTTTTTTTTTATTATTTTCATTTTAGTTTTGTTGGTCCTCTAAGGTCCAAATTATGTGATATTTCACATAATTTGGACCTGGTGACCAATTAAAATATTCTTAAAAAATATTTTCGTTATTTTGTATAGTATATTTTGAATTTTTCTAAAGTACAAATTTGTATTGAGGAGCGTTCCTTCTGCAATACCCTTTATCTCAATTTCTCTCTCCCCGTTTTGTTTTGTTTTTTTGTTTTATTACATATGGTTTTTTTTGCCTTCCCTCTACTGATTTGCCATGTTACTGACATCGGTTTCATTTATTGTTATTTTAATTCAATATATGCAGCAGAATATATACAATATATCACAGCTAATGGAGAAAGCAAATGAATATAAAACACCATTATGCCTGGCATTTGTGGATTTTGAAAAGGCATTTGACTCCATACAGCATAAGGCAATGTTTCGGGCACTGGAAAGACAAGGCATTGATACTCCATATATTATGATTTTGAAGAAAATATATGAGAGTGCTACCTCCTTTATTAGACTAGACAAAGACAGTAGCAAATTTAAAATCGAGAAAGGAGTTCGACAAGGAGACACAATATCTCCGAAGCTGTTTACTGCTGCCCTTGAGGAAGCTTTCAGAAGATTAGACTGGTCACAGAATGGAGTCAATGTGAACGGAGAGTACCTAAACTATTTACGATTTGCAGATGACATTTTGGTCATAAGCCACGATCCCAAAGAATTAGAGGAAAATCTTAATCAGTTATACAAAGTTAGTAAGGATTTTGGACTAAAGATGAATATGGCTAAAACAAAAGTAATGATGAACAAGCATGCCACAGAAAGGGAAATAATGATTGAAGGGGGCAATTATTGAAAAGGTGGAGTCATATACTTATCTGGGACAAGTTATTAGCTGTAATAATGATAAATGGCTGGAAGTCAAGAGAAGAATAAATTTTGGATGGATAGCATTCAGAAAATATAGTCACATACTGAAGAGCAATATCCCAGTTTGTCTGAAGCGTAAAGTAATGAACCAATGTATACTCCCCACCATGACTTATGGAAGTGAAACTTGGGCACTCACCAAAAGAATGGAAGAGAAGCTGAGAACTACACAGCGAAGAATGGAACGAATTATATTAGTAATCAGACTGTTAGTTAAGAAGAGAAACACATGGATTAGGCAGCAAACTCAAGTAAAGGACATTCTTATCAAAACTAAAGAACTAAAATGGTCTTGGGCAGGACACATAGCTCGAAGACATGATGACAGATGGACTAAGAAAATAACAGAATGGTACCCAAGAGGAGCTAGAAGAAAACCTGGAAGTCAAAGGCGGAGATGGATAGATGAAATTCATGAGTTTGTGGGTAGTAAATGGATGGCCAGTGCTCAAAACAGAAGGAACTGGAAAGTTGCTGGAGAGGCCTTCATCCTGCAGTGGATTGAAAATAGCTGATAATGATGATGTTCAGTGACTTCTTACTTTA
Source organism: Mastigoproctus giganteus (assembly GCF_048544385.1). Classification (NCBI taxonomy): domain Eukaryota; kingdom Metazoa; phylum Arthropoda; class Arachnida; order Uropygi; family Thelyphonidae; genus Mastigoproctus; species Mastigoproctus giganteus. The sequence goes on along the minus strand of NC_143587.1, from coordinate 78,696,676 downwards.
CGTGAGTTTAAATTACGTGAATTTAAAACAACGCGTGGCAACCATATTTATGGAAAGCGCCACGAAGGAGGAGTACATACCTAAACAGATATTCAACATTGACGAAACAGGTTCATATTTGAAAAAAATGCCTAATCGCACTTATATTTCCATTGCTGAAAAGACCGCTCATGGCTTTAAGAGTGCAAAATATCGGCTAACATTTTTGTTTGGTGGGCCATAACCTGGTCTGATGTAGACGGTCATAAACTGAAACCTGTATGCATAACTCTATCAAAACCCTCGTTAAGGTTACGACAGGTCGTACCTGATGTACTGGTACTCAAGCCCTAAAGAGTGGATGACTGCTGCTATTTTCAGAAGTTATCTTGATCTCAGTTACGACCAGAATTGGAAGTGTATTGCAAGGAAAATGGAGTCTCGTTCAACACCTTACTTATTTTTGATAATTCCACAAGCCATCCACCCAGTATTGTTGATGTCTGTTCCAAAATCAACATGTTTTTTTCCCCGGCAAAAACAACTTCACTGCTCCAGCCTATGGACCAACATATGATTGAATCTTTTAAGGCTCATTATTTAAAGCGCATTCTGTCTGATAAAATTGACAAGACCGACCACGAATAGATGAGTGTGCAGCAATATTGGCGAGCTTTCAATATTAAAGGAGCTGTAAAATTCATTGATGCTGCATGGCATGAAGTTCCTAATAACTGTATTCAAAGTTCGTGGCATAAGTTCTGTCCAGATCTTTACAACTCCTTCAAAGGCTCTGATACCGATGAAGATTATACGCAAACTAAAGACAAGTGAGTGACATTCGCTAGGGTTCACTGAAGTGCAGGCAATCGATTTCCACGATTTAATTGATTTACATCACAAAGAATTGTCAAATGAAGATCTTTGCACAGGAGCATCATCGCATTCAAGAAAAGACGGCAGCGAAAGCCCAGAGGTTAAAGAAGAACGGAGCCTGAGAGTGAAGGAATATTGAAAGTTTTAATTCTTATAGATGAAGGCCTAAAGCTGTTCGCTGATGAAGACCCTAATCTTGAACGATGCTATAAAGTGCAACGTAAAGTTACGCTAGAACTTGGTTGCTACTATGAGTTGTTGTTTGAGAAGAGGAAGCATGCGAAGCAACTAACTCTGGATTTATTTTTAAAGTGCTCAAGAGAGCAGTCAATTGAACCCTCCAACTCCCCGGTTAGCGTAACACCCCAACTATCTGGTCCGCATCCGAGGGAACGGAATCAGACTAAGACGATCTCTCTCATCAATCTGCCTAAGGGCATCCTCCTCCTCCTCCCCAATCTCTCTCCCTCTCTCTCAATTGTTGCTTGCGTTGCAATGTATATGTTGGTTATATATATAATTAATACTGTAGGAGCGTAATTTGTACCATATAGGTGGTCAAATGAGAAAATGTAGGGCAAACTCTTTAGCAAAAAAGTACTAAGCGGGCCATCAGGCAAAAAGACCAATAAAGACTAAGATAGCCTGTGTTGGTTTACTTCGTTATTCCCTAGAAATAAACATATAATTAGCAATAAAACCAAAAATAACACCACAACTCAAGTAAAAATTATGGTTGGCACTCACTCATTCATTTTCTGTATTGTTTGTTTCAAAGCCATCTGTCGGGCTAGCTGTTATCTTCAGTGTTTGCTGTTAAATTTAAATATAGATTGCCTTAGTGTTTATTATATGGACCTGGTCAAACAGACGGATAACAATCAGAAACAGATAGCCTTGCTAAGTATTGATGGGATATATTGAATGGTGTTAGCCCTCGAAAAAGTGCCATTCAATGTATCCTATAATCAATAATTAGCCACATAATCATTATTCTATTTTATATTTTTTATTTTATTGCTAATTATGTGTTTATTCCTATGGTATAACGAAGTAAACCATCACATGATATCATAGTCTTTATAGGTTATTTTGACCTAATGGCCCGCCTAGTACTTTTAAGCTAAAGCTTTAATACACTTTGAGTGCCTGTATGGTACCAATTACACTCTTCCGGTAGTAATTAGATAACAGACTGATGTAATGTTGTATCTACAATCGATGCCATTAATCTGATCTGATATACATCTTTTAAATCTATCCCAATATTTCATAATAGATTATATAGGACTCAAGATGAATGGATATTACCTGAATCATTTACGATTTGCAGATGATATTATTCTTTTTGCAATGATCCGGAAGAATTTCAGCATGAAAGCAAAAAGTTCGGTTTGAAGATTAATTATCAAAAAAAAAAAAAACAAATTATATTCAGCAAATTTACCAAACTAAAGAGATGGCCGATGAATAAGAAGAAGAAGTGGAAAGTTATTGTTATCTTGGACAAGAATTTTCAGCAGATGGAAGTGAATGGTGCATAAAATTGGGATGGCAAATATTTGGAAAACTTAATATCGTCTTCAAGACAAACTTGCTACTCTGTCTCAAACGAAAAGTTTGTGATCGTTGTGTCTTCTCTGTCCAAATATATTGGGGTTTTTTTTTGCTGATACCCAATATTGGGCAGTCAGTGTACGGGATTTTGTTGGTATCTACAGGTATACTACTCTTACCTCCTATGGATGCAGGATTTCGTGCATTGCTCACAAAGAGTGGAAAATTCCCGTAGCTATGATAGTGAGGAATTCGAGACTGGGCAACCTGAGTACGGGGTCAATGTATCCATCCACTGGTTTTGTATAATATCAGCCAAATTCCTGTAGAGATATATGAGAGAATAATTTAAAGTAGAAATTCATTTACGTAACCGATTGTTTAATTTGGACATGTATGCATTTCATTCAATAATTTGCAAATATGTGTTATATTAAAATTGTTTGTTATTAAATTATAGTGTGTTGGTATTCATGCTCTACTAACAACAAGCCGTTAGCAGAGCATGCCCTACAGCTTGAAATTTTTGGGAAAATATCAGCCAGAATTTTATTTTGTGTCAGCTTTTGGCTTCAATAGGATGGGAGACGTTTATACCCAAGATATTTCCATTATCGTAAGATTACCAGTATCCTAAAAGTAAATACGAGCGAATTTTTAGCTGAAAGTATATTAGTTGAAAATAGACAATAAGTCTGTTTCGAAAGACGTAATCGTTTCATACAAAAATCTGTTCTATTTTTATAGGTTCCAAAGAAGCCTCTCAAATATTATCAGGAAAAAGCTCCTGAACTTCTATTTAATTCCTTAGTGGATCCCAGCGTAAATCTCAAACGATATCGACAAACTGCGTTTTTTAAGAAGTAAGTAAAACTCAAATGCAGAGAATTACAAACAATTCGTATCTGATATATAAACAAGTGATAAAACTTATGATCGTGAAGAAATTAAATAGGAACGTTGCATTCTTTATACTTTGCCAAACCAAGTGTTAATCACACAATTAAAGAAATCCTGTTCTGATATTGATCAAAGTATTTTAAGCTTCAAATAATTATACATTGCGTGGTTGGACAGATTTTCAATAAACACAATTTTTTCCTCTCCAATCTGCTCAAATACAACTATTCTATTCTCAGTTCGCAAAGGCTAATAGATTATATTCTGGATGTTCATGTTCCAAATCAATAAAACTATCATACTAACTTACTGTATTCCATTATTTCATTTCCATTACTAACTTACAACCAATAATCGTTATTTTTTTGTAACAAAGATGTAATCGAATATCAATTTCAAACATTTTTATCAACGTGTATGATTATCGTTTTGATTAGCATCATAATTTACGATAATGCGAAGTTCGTTTGTGAAAATCAAAATTTCTTCATTTTTGCTGCATCAGCAATCAATCTCTTAATAATTAATTAATTATTGACAGATATACATTGCAATAACTTCCCCAATAAGTAACCGGGACTAAAACAGCTTAACTTCAGTGATCGGATGAGAATCGATGCATTCAGCCAAGTAATAGTTGGACCTTCAGAGCACCTGTAATGTTGTTACCTATGGCTTAGATTGCCGTGTCAATTTGTGTCGCATTTTCGTTGCGACTTCCACGAACGCAAGTTATTCCCATGTGCATAACTTGCGTGGGATATTTACGATACAATTCAAAATGCATCATTAATTCCTATTTCTCCGAAATGATATGTCTTGTACGAAAGTGAAACTCAATTTATATTTTTGATTGCTTTATTTAAAATTTCAAATAGCAAATCCAATAATGTCACCCAATGAAAATTTACTTTCCTTTATTAATTTATAGAATTAATAACGTTCAAAAAACGAAGATCATTGATATTCAAGGAGTACCACGTTACTGTATAACGTTCAATAAACGAATGCCTGATGAAAATCCAACTTACATGACTTCAGAAGATGGTAAGTAGTTTCTGCCTTCATCATACACAGAGACACATTGTATAACCTGAACAGCAAACAATTTAAATAAGAATATCAACTAGGCAAGGACTGATTTAACCTTTCTATAATTAAATAACAAACAAAATCTGAAAAAATAATCCATTTACAAGTTTAGAACCCTCGAACTAAATGTATGTCTACTGATAACATACTGAAGGAATCATTTTATATTTCATTAACTATATAATAAATGTATTTCGTGTGTTTAATTTTATATTTATTTTTATTACAGAGTTTATGTTTGGGTTTTCTATACCTGACGACGCATTTAAAGAATTTGATATCCGATATTCTCCAGGTTACTTATCCATTCACACTCCGACTTCTCAGCCAAACCCATTCATTGATGGCATTTATTTGCCTGAATGTGACAAGTCTTTAAATGTCTTGCTAAAGAAGGTAAGATACCTTGGTTTAATGGTTTCTTAATTACAAGAAAATTAGCATTAGTAGAGGCATATTATTCAAGAAAGCAAGCATAGCACCATCCAAAAATAAAATAAAAAAAGAACAGTTCCCGTTTCACCCACCATTCACTCCAAAATTTTGTCTAGTTCAGCCTTGAATTTATTTAAGTTGTCAACTTTCACAACGGCAGATGGAAATTTGTTCCAGCAATCAACGATCCTCTGGCTAAAGGCAAATTTTCGCACGTCTATTCTACAACTGTCTTTCCTCAAGTTGAATTTATGCCCCATCAGGTGTTGCATCTGAGCAAGAGGAAGAATCCCATCAGCACTGAGCTTGCTCAAACCATTCAAGGCCTTATACACCTCAATCAGATCACCTCTTAGGTGCCTAGTCTGCAGAAGCTGCAATTTACAGAACGTACCACTCACAGAAACTCTCATGATCTTGAGAGACCATACAGAAAGATGGGAAGGGGAATGCCCTTATTATCCCTCTTGCAAGGATGTTTGTAATATATAACCACAGATATCTCCAAAAAGAATGCAGATAGAAATGGTAGAAAAATTCTTTTCTTGATAAAAGCAACTCTTTGTTCCACTCACTAATCTCGTTGCCCTTCTCTGAACACGCTCATGCAAATCCACATCCTTCCTAAAACGAGTCCTCCAGACCTGTATGCAGTACTCAAGGTGTGGCTTTTTGTCGGTGATCATTTTGTTCGTAAGGATGGGATGGGTGAAACGACAACATGGTCTGTGTCTGTCGGGTTGAACTTGTCAGAATTATTTTAAATTTATGATTTTAGTTTAAACACATTAGACTAAAAAATAGTTTCGGAGGAGAATAATCATTGTAATTCGGATGAGAAAGAACCTTTATTTATGAGACGTGAATTAGATAGGGCCATGTCGTTGGTTAAAAGTGGTAGGTCGCCGGGTTTGGATCTTTTGGAGATCCAGGTATTTAAAAGATTTTACATAATGTATCTAAACATTTCGATTTATGTTTATAACTCCTGTTTAGAGGAGAATATGTTTCCTATATTTATTGAAGGCTGATGTCCTTAGGGAGATCCTTAATAATCCGGAGAAGCCTTTGGACGAACCATCGCCGTATCGTCCGACAGCATTCTTACGCGTATTGGGAAAAATATACGAACGATTAATTATCATTAGGTTTAATGGTAGGTACATAAAAAAGGCAGGCCCACAGAAGATGCAATACGACAGTTGATAAGCACTGCAATAACTTAATGTGGAGAAACAATTTGGGTTTAAAAAAGGCAGGTCCACAGAAGATGCAATACGACGATTGTTGAGCACTACCATAATGACTCTTGATGATATGTCCTTGGTTTGTTCGTGGGCATTAAGGGGGCGTTCGATGCCCTGTGGTGGAGACGTATCCTACGCGAAGGTAGGGTTTTTACGCTCCTGGCTTGGCCGAGTATGGTTTAAACTCTTTTCTTTTATTTTTATCTTTACAGCTTCCACTGTTCATTCTTCCGTCCATTGAGCTATTGTTGCATTAGAGGACAATATGAACATTCTTACTTTACTTCTCCTCCGCTATCCTCGCCTATTTTTGCTACTTTTTCCCTTCCCATATCTTGTTTTATTGACGATGTTCAGAATCAGCTGGGTGTTTCGGAAAGGTCGGAGTGTCACTGCACTGCACCGCTCCGAAGACATGGACTCATGTTTTATATTATTGTAATGAGCAATTGGACCTTAGAAATGAATTTTTATTTGCTAGTCCTAATCTTGCTCACTTGACTGAGGGCGACTAGGTTCAATTAATTAAAACCGAGGAAGATTTTCAGGCTTTTCAAAATTACTCCAGAGAAAATTAGTGCTGCTTGAACTTGAGGAAAGAAAAGTAGAAGGCTTTTATGCTATTGACATTAATTTTTTGTAACAGTTAAAGTTGCTGAAATAATGTATTTCAGCAACTTTATGATCATCGTGTTTCTATGTAAACAGGACGATCTTATTGGACAATTTATGTGGTTACTTGTGACCATATTGCTATTTGTCTTCATTGCATGCTGACTTCGTAAGATCAGTGGTTCCTCGCGCCACGTTTGGTCTTATTCATGTCATATGTAGCGGAGTTGTCAGTTCCTGGCTACGGGCCGCTTGCAAACAAAAATGTAATTTATAATGCCTTCCAAATCTTCCATTCTGTCATCTCTTGTACCTTCTTGGCTTTATTCTTTTCTAGATCTATCCTGGGGCATGACCGACTTTGCTTCTCCGCATGTTTCCTGCAGAACTCTTCGAGTTCCTTGTGGTTGGAGAGTCCGTTACCTTCCTTCTCCTCTTTCCCGCTTTTCTTGCATAAGTTTTTCTCTGGTTTTCATAACGTATCCTGTTGTAAGATATAAGATCTTACAAATTAATTAAATTAAAATGATCAGGGTTAATTTCTGCGCCAAGTAAGATATGAATCATGGACGTTAATATAGTAGAGCATCTAGTGGAAAAGAAAAGCGGTACAAATAATCATCGTAAAGATATTGAGTTCTTTTGTAAGATTTAATCAAAAGAAAGTTAAAAATTTAAGTGGGGGGGACAGGTATATCGTAAAAATAAACAGTAACAAAAGATAAAGTATCAGCTCCCATCAATACGAAAGAGCAAGCAAAGACAGAGAGAAAAAGCTGTGGGGGGATCAATCGAATAGAAAGGGCGTGAGTAGGGTTGCACGGGGGCAAACAATGGAACGGGAGAACGGATTAGTAGTAGCACCTCCTTTGATCAAAGACACCATAAGTTCCGTACAGGAAGTAAGAGTAGGTCAGGTGTCCGAATTCAATTTAAGACTAATGTCGACTCATCTGTGATGGAAACCTTCACCTACGCCATTAAGGAAGGGGAGAAGTAGAAATAAGTGCAGGTGGATGTGGCCGGTCAACATCAAAAATGGATACGGAAGGGAGTAGTGGAAATGAGTGCAGGCGAAAGTGGCCGGTCGACTTCAAAGGGAATGCCGCTTGGGAAAGAAAGATAGAGATATCCTAAAGAGTAATCCGGTCGTGTGCAAAAGGGGCAGTATGGGAATCTAATACTAACGAGTAAACGGGATGTAAAATTAAATGGTGAAAAAAGAGTGGTTAAGGTCCCGAGCGAAGGCCGGTCAGCAAAGAGGGGTGGTAGAAATTTCGGGGAACAAAAAGGGAGAGCGTACGAGAAAAGAGGGTCAGTCGGTCAGTTGAGTAAGTTTTGACAAAGGTTAAGATGGAATAGTTAGTTGAATAAGTTGAGATAAAGTTTTAAGATGGATAAATCAGTTAAGCAAAGTTTGATAAGTTTAAAGATGAAAGAAGTGAGTGAGTAGGTTCTATAAGTTGACTTTCATCAACCGGTGAAATACCATCACTTTGCTTATTGGAGGCTTGAAGTGGTGAAACCCATGTTTAGTCTCTAGAGCAAAGTTTCCGGCATCCCCCTCCCCCCATACTTCTCCTTCAACCCATGCTTTTTTAACCCAAGCACGGTACTAAGTACTATAAGTTCTAATACCTCTCGTGTTTGGGGTTCACATAAAAAAAAAAAAAAAAAGTTGGTCACAGAAGAGAACAATTGAGTAGCTGTTTTATAAGTTTAGGGATAGAAGCAACAGTCGAGTAGTATGCAGATGAGTGCGCCAAGAAGAGAAGTAAAGCCTGGTCCGGCATCGGAAGGCAGTAAACCGATGATCGAAGTCCCTGGAAACGTAATCGCAAGCAGTACCTCCGAAGTTTTGTCGTGTAAGGGACTACACTTGTGTCCAGGGTTCGGCCAGTTGGGAAGATATGTGAGCCGAGAAAGGAAAGAATGCCAGTCCGCCACAGAAAGAAAAAAGGCAGAGCCGAGATCGCATAAAGAATAATAAGTCATAAATAAGCAAAAACCCTTCCCCCACACTGTTATCTGTTTTCCTCTGGGTACTTTTCCTGTAACGGGGAAGCCTCTTGCTGAGTGCCAGGAGTTTCTGCTAGAGGGTGTCAAGGTATTCTTCGATTCGCTGATTATAGGTCTCCTGTTTATTGTGGGTGTTGTCTTTTTTGAAGACAGCCTTCACTTTTCTCACCTTGCTTCTCTTATCCTGTCCATACTAGGTCAGTTGGCCCATCTCTTCTCTTTTATTTCTCCTATCTCTTCTATGTTCTGCAGTAACCTCCTTTCCAAGGCTAGTGGTCCTTGTCTTTGCGTTTTGTGTTATGTTTTTCTCTGATTCCCCTTCCGTTCATCCTGCTGGCTGCTCTAGTGGTACAGTAAGGGGGCTGTGTGGATGGGTGTTACGTCGTCGTTGTTGTTGAGATAATGCGGTATTATTTGCCTATTCATGGTCTGTGAATTGCCACAAAATTCTGTCGGGGTCTCTGCTTCGGTATGGAGTGGGCCTTTGTCGGGTACATTCCTTCGAGTTCTGCTAGGGCTTGCTTCTATTCTTGATATCATGATCTGGTCTATTTCCATTTCGGCTGCTCCACGTTGTAGTTCTTGTAATTGCTGTTCCTCCTCCAGTTCTGGTTCCGCTATGTCCGTATTCTTTGTTTGTAGTTGGTCACGCACATCCTGTTTGATTCCAAGATGGCAGCAGGAGCTATGAGGTTGTTCTTAACGATGATCCGTCTCTGGTCGGCTATTTGCTTTTCAGTGACCTGAAGCGTCGGGTGCCTTTCCAGCACTTCGTGTGTAGTTTTTGCCCTGTACATTGTCATGTCTGTCTTTAGCTTCGTTTCTTCGTAGAATGCTTGCATGAATGTATTCATTTCGATGCTCCACTTCATGCGTTGGCCTCTTCCTCCTTCCTGGGTGGTGAATAGCGCACTTCCAGCTGGTTTTGCTGGTTGTTCTTGTCCCTCACATGTGGTAGCCATACGGGGTAACGAGGCACTTGCTCCACTGTCTTCCTCAGAAGACTATCTCCGACTTTTCGAACCGAACTCTCTGCCCAAGACCTGAACGCGAGTGACTTTGTCCTCCACCACACTCGAAGCATAACTGTTTCTCTTCGACATCATCCATCTATGGAGGTGGACCTCTTTAGCATCGGCTTACATAGTGGTAGGGTTAGTTCTCAAGAGTGACACCAGATGGGCCAATATCTGCCTCTGCCGTCACTTCAACCGTGGGGGGTAGGTCCGCTGCAGCGAGTTTCGCGATGTTTTATTATGGGGGAAGAGGGATGCTGGTTATGTGGTAATACGTAACAAACACTAGAATACGTAACAGAAGCTTGTTTTATTATTTTAACTTGATGTATACTGTGGTGATGAACGGAGTGGAATCTTTTGATTGGGTAACAACGGTAAAGGTAATTGTACAGATGCTCTTTAGGAGGGATTGCCCAGAGGATGATAATGAATGGCAAATAGAGGTTAGAAGGCTGAATGAAGAGTATGTTGGGGGAAGGAAATGATGTTGTTTAATATTGATGAACTTGTGCAAGTCTGCTCGAAATTAAAGTTTAATAAGAGTCCACGAATGGACTTGATTGAAAACAATTGTATTGTGAAAGCTGTAGAGAATTTTTCTGTCATATTTTTAAATATGTTTAACAAACGTCTTTTGGAAGGTGTGTTTCCGGGTCCTTGGAAGATAGCTTTATTGAGATTATTGCTAAAGCCTGGGGAAAACAAGAATGATCCAAAGGCCTTTCGCCTAATCTCGTTATTAGCGAATTTGGGGAAGGTTTTGAGCACCTGTTACTAATTAGACTGTTATCCGTATTTCAAAACAACAATTTATTGTTTCCTCACCAAATACGGTTTTAAAAAGTAATTTTCAACTGAGGATGCAATACATGAACTGTTGGATTCTAATAGACGGGCAGATGTGTTAGCTGTGTTCATTGACTTTAAGGGCGCTTTCGATGCTGTTTGGTATGAGTGGGTATGAAAGCGTCTCGAGGCTTTAAGGAGACTGGCGTGTCCTGATAGGCTATATAGGACAATTCAAAATGATTTAAGCAGCAAGCAGGTAGTTGTCAGATCACAACATTTAAAATATGAAGATAGCTTGAGTAGGGGCTGTCCCCAGGGATCGGTATTAGGCCCAATATTTTGGAAATTGGTAATTAATTCTTGATTGTCAATGGATCACAAGGATTGCCACAAAGTAACTTTTGCGGGCGATGTGGTCTTGACAGTGCAGGGTAATTCCAGAAATGAGTTGGAACAAAACTGAAGGATATCATTGATGGCCTGGTGTATTGGTCTACGAATAATAATTTGGTGGTTTCCTCGACCTCGACCATGTTGTTGCTCAAAGGGAAACTTGATTATAGACGACCCTTTAGTTTGCTTATAAATGGGAAACAGGTAACATTGCTATCTCAAAATAGGTATTTAGGAGTTCTGTAGATAATGAATTATCGTTTTTTCCCACACTTGGATTATTTAAGAATAAAGTTAGGAATTATACTTCATCTATTGTAAGGTTGACAAGAACTGAATGGGGATTAAACAAGAGGGTTCTAAGGCTATATTATAAAGTTATTTTTAATTCCAAGTGTAACAAGGGGGTTACCAAATTATTTATTCCAAGAGTTCATTCTACATACCAGAATAAGCAATGGTTTTTTCCTAATATGTTGACGTCCTATATATTAACAGAACATGGATCCTTAAGTTATAAGATCTTGGTCTGGAAACCCAGCAAAATTGTAATTGTAGTCATAATAAGGAAAGTTGGGACCATGTATTGTACGACTGTTCATTGTATGAGAAATATCGCCAATTTTTCACTTTTTTGTTTTATTTTATTTATTTTTATTTTCAAGTTTATGCTTATGTGTGTTGCTTACATGGGGTGGTGATGTTTGATTGTTGTTCTACTTTTAATATTGTTAATATTGGTGTTGGTTTTTTTTTAGGACCTCCTGGTATATGATGATGATGATGTGGTAAAACAATCTGCTAAATAAACTTTGTGCATGCGCTTTGTTCATCAAGCATGACCACACGGTACCATTCTTGATTTCCATATGTAACCTATTTATGCATTCATAGCTGAGGAAGAGACACACACAGTGTCGAAAGTTTCTGTATTTTATTTTATCAAAAGAAGCGAGCGTAGCGAACAGGGGGCAAAGTCAGTCCCCTAGTTATTACTCTTATTATTTATTACATCGGTGATGGATACAGCGTGATGGAGAAGCGTCTGCTTTCTCCAAAGCGGGACTTGAACCGAGGTCCATCAGCCTGGTAGTCCAATTTTGTAACCACTGGACCTTCGCAGCCCCTTTATTATTATTTCTCGTTGCTAGCAAATAAATAATGATAATACAGTAAAATATTTATATTTATAGGTAGAAAGGATTATGCTACCCTTTCCTTATCGCACAAATTGTTTAGTATATCCTCTGAAGACATCGCTAAATGGAAAATATCCAAGATCCCAAGAGGTACAGTTTTATTTTTAACTCTTAATTTTTTTATAATAGCAGAGGTGCACATTTAACTGATTTAAAGTATATAGCGAGATATTTGATTCACCAAACGTTTCTTGGTTTTTACATTAAGCCTCGGGTTCCAGACTATTGTATTAACTGGTTCAGTGATACCACCTGCATAATTTAAAAATAAACTGCTTAAAAGTAAAATATATAACAATAGCGATAACTTTGGCTAGGGCCAGTTATATATATATATATATTTTTTTTATGTAAACCCCAAACACGAGAGGTATTAGAACCTATAGTACTTAGTACCGTGCTTGGGTTGGAGGTTGAGAAGACGAAAGAAGATACTTGTTGACATTGGACTTGAACTTCTGTAGATTGTAATTTTCAGGAAATACTTATGAAGGAAGGTTGTTCCAGAAAACGGCAGTTGAATGAATAAATGAGGAAGATGAAAAGTTGGTTCTGTGGGTTTGAAGTTGGACAGTAAATGGATGTTGGCTGGTGGCGGCACGTGTTCGGACTGTTTTGAAAGAGAGAGAGCGGGAATTATAGAAGCCAATTCAGAAGAACAGTGCCCATGGAAGTATCTGTAGAAGAAGCATGCAGCAGAAACAGTACGTCGATGAGACAGCGAGTGGAGAGACTCTGTTAGAGATGAATCATTAATTAACCTAACTGCCCTCTTCTGAATGGAATCAAGAAGCCTGAGAGAGGTTTTGGGGGCACCACCCCAGATGTGGGAACAATATTCCATGGCAGGGCGTATTTGCGATTTGTACGGAGTGAGCAGCTGTTTAAAAGAAAAGTAACGCCGAGAGCGAAAGAGAAAACCAAGTTCTTAGATGCAGAGGAAGCAATATTTGTAATGTGCTTGTGCCAAGAGAGATTAGAAGTCAGGGTCATCCCCAAAAGAGATATATCATTTTGCCTAGAAATCGGAGTGTCACTAAAGATAAGCATAGGAGCAGAAGAATCCTTTTTGCGAGATATAAGACAAGACTGAATTTTAGAAGGATTGAAATCAACTAAGTTGTCTTTGCCCCACAAGAGAATCACCTGAAGATCCGCATTTAAGGAATTAGTAGCAGAGTTTCGAGAAGTTGAAGCTGATTGAGCAGGACAAGGTTTCTCAAAATGGAAAGTAGAAAGCAATGTGCTATCATCGGCAAAACTATGGATAGGATTTCCTATGCACGGCCAACCCCGATTGGGAGAAATCTGTTGTCTGAATAGCATACGATGATCTTTTAGGCTGTCATCCAGATATTAAATAGCCTCTCAGACAATGTTCCCCGCTTGTGAACCAGCGTATCCCAAACATTCTCAATAGGTTTGGAATCAGGTGAATAGGGGGACGAAATGGGAATAAACATGATAGCAAAATGTGTGCATCATCACCTACCCACTGATGAGCTGCATATATTCTCATTGCTAAAGGTTTTTTTGCAGTTCAGAAAGATTCCATATAGAATCAGGAAGCTACTATCGATTCGGTGATATTTGTTAGATTTATTATTGATATTCACTCACAAAGGGCTGGTTAAAAAAATCAAACGTTTATTCTGTATCGAACCGGGCTGCCATTGTTTCGAATAACAGCTAGTGGGCGCAGCATGGATTCCATAAGCTGTTTTAGTGCGTTTTGATTTAATTTAAGTTTTGTAACCATTCTTCCAGTAAAATTTCAAGCAGCTTCAACAAATTTGAAGGAAGAGGACTTCGCTGCCCAATAGCTCCCTTTGGCATATCTCACACATTCTCAATAGCATTGAGATCAGGTGAATGGGGGAGAAGAAAGACGTTCTAAATCCGTGTCATGTTCTCCAAACGTTCTTGCACGATTCTCACAAGGTGCGCTGTTGCACTGTCATCCATAAAGTCGCCATCACCTTCTGGATAAAGTGTGACAGTGCAGAGTGCAGTGATCTGATGCAAAATTCAGCTACTCCCTGATGACATTCGAACTTCTACCAGTATCAGTGGACCCAGTCCGTTCCAAAAAACATTCCCCATACCATGGTGCCATCTTCAGATGTTTTGGTCGTTTTATAAGGCAAGAAGGGTCCGTCAGTTCACAGTCTCTGCCTACCATCAGTGCAAAACAAATCGTATGGTGATTCGTCTGACTACATGAATTTCTTCTATTGTTCCACTGCATTGTTCCACGGTCCAATCGCCACGTTCTCGGTACCACTGCAAGCGTATTTTTCAATTTTCTTCTGAATTAAGTGGTATACTAATAGGCAGGAGACTGCAAATACCCAATTAACTTCTTTTACTTCTCCGAGATGTAGAAGAACCGCTGGCTTTCAAATCATTAAAATCCTTTGAGATGAATGCTTTTGAGAAAACATTTTTGTCTTTCGTTTCTTGTATCGTGGATCCTGCTTAACGTGCAGCATCCATAAGACCTTTTTCGAAGTCTGATAGATCACGCGTTTTTCCTCACTCTAACTTCAGATTATTGCAGTCGAACAGTGTGCAGTCAACGAGGAAACACGTCAGCATTACAGTTTTCTTTGCATCTGTTTCCATTTATTGTCATTTATTTGCATTTCTTCTGTCTGTGACCTTCTAAATAAAGTTCGTGTTTTTTTGGCCTGTGTGCGTATTTTTAACACTTTTAACCACTTTATTTTTTAATGGATATTTTATACAGTATATGACATTTTATGTACAGTATTTATTTTAATTTGTACATTTCGTAAGAAAAAATCTTCATTAAAGACGATATATGGCTGCAAGAATTTATACATGTACCCTAAACTCGACCTCAGTAAGTTCAGTAAGTTCTTTACTTAAAAAGATTTCTGTTCTGTTAAAGGAATGCTTAGAGGGATGTAAAGAGGATGTTGAGAAAGCAGAGCTTCAGTGTAATCCTAGAAATAAATACTATCCTCGATGTGCTGGTAAGTAGCTCAAGAGAAGGCTCTAATCGAGTTTAAGTAAAATGTGCATGTGTTGGGTTGTTTTATAATTTGTACCGAGGTAACAGAAACTAAGAAATATCAACCTCTCATAATTCGAGTCACTCGGCAGTGAACATTAACTACAAACGTCAAACACCCCGATGTTTTCTGTTATCCACTATTGCTGACATTGAACAGTTGTCGTTGGACTGATCCCAAGGTTTTGTAGCCTTACTTTCACTTCCCGTTTACATTTGTTTGTAAACTTATATTTGTCATATTAAGGTACGGTAACATTCAGATTCCATAAATTCTTTCAGGGTGTGTGTGTGTGTGTCGGCAACAGCACCTACGCACGCGGTGAGTGTTGCCAACACACACACACCCTTTCAGCCAGGAGGACAGCGAAAGGCGAAGAAATAAGGGGCTGCCCACGGGGTCATTTCTAGGGCTTTCGGCGGTCTTGCTGGCACACAGCGTTGAGGGTCCTGTTACCTTAGTTTATGGGGAAAATCTTGTTTTCTTGTGGGGGAAACTCTCCAAAGGAACTTGTGGAATGGGCTGAAGCCTGACTGGCCAGTTTACTGCTGCGTTGTTGACGGGCACCCCAGCTGGACGTGGCCCCCTGTTTGTCAGACTGGGTACTTCTGTCTTTGAGTCATAAGGAAGGTAATGTATCTTGGTGTTTACCTGGAGGAGCAACTGACTTTTCTGGTGCATGCCAACTATTTGCAGGAGGAGATGAAGAGGACGTATACCAATCTTCATGTGTCACCCGCGTGGATTGCGTCATAAAGGGGAGTCCTCCACCTGCTTTATGGTAATATCTTTTTCCCAATCATAGATATGCGGCTGGGGCTTGGGAGCAAGTTTAACAGTTGCACATCTGTCGGATCCTTCTCTCTGTCCAGCGGTTTGCTCAACTAGGCATCACTAGAGCAGTGGCTACTTAGGCATTGTGTTTCTTGGTGGGGAAGATGCCTGCTGACCAGCTGGTAGCGAAGTCCTTTTCGAGATTATCCTTGAAAAGGTGATTTCCCGACAGGTTTTCGGCATCTGGTCATGCCCAGTTGGGCATGGATTTCCAAATGCCCTACTAGCCTACATTGATTTATCAATGGAGTGGAGAAGAATCAATGATGAATTGGAGGCCACAAGGCAAAATAAGTGGACCAATTCTTTGAAGAGATGACCCTGGTTTACCTTTATTCCTTCCATTCAAACTGTGAGCGGGCAAAGGTTGTGGCTCCAGTTAGCCTTGGCGGGCTGCTGTGTTCTAACTGGATACCGCTTGGCATTGAAGCTTTTCTGGTTGGGGCTTGATGCCTGGAAAATGTGCCGTTGTGAAGAGCCACAACCAGGCCTACATATTGTGCTGCATTGCCCACAATACTTAAAGCTCTGAGTGAGGCTGAAACAAGCGGCGCTCACTGTCTCTCACTCCACATTGGTGGAACTTTGTAGTAATAGACAATATTTCGTCTTGTTATTGTGCAAAGG
Source organism: Mastigoproctus giganteus (assembly GCF_048544385.1). NCBI lineage: Eukaryota > Metazoa > Arthropoda > Arachnida > Uropygi > Thelyphonidae > Mastigoproctus > Mastigoproctus giganteus. Next base: position 78,680,060 of record NC_143587.1, on the reverse strand, counting down.
GTGCAGTTCACTGGATTAGACGACCTATCTTCTCCTGGTGGGGTGGCAATGCCTTCCCCGCTGCAAGGCCAAAGGGTTGTTTCTGTCTTATTTGTTTTATATTTGAGTTGATATGTTTTCTGTCTTGTATTCTAATTAAAATCTTAACCTACTGAATGATGTTATTGTCACAACACACAGTTGAATGTTCATCAAACATGAAGAATGCTTAGGAGAAAACAACACTGAATAGTGGATAACTTAATTTGAACAGTTTTAAGTGAGGAAAGCCGAAACCAAAGACTGGCAGCATAGGTTGTAACTGAGATTATCGCAGCATTATAAAATAAATGTAGAGGGTTGATGTTCAACCCCTAGTCTTATTTGGTAATTAGGAGCAACACTGAAGTAAAAATCTTAACTTTAGTATTATCATTAGCATTAGTAGATGCACACGATGCAAGAAAGCAAGCTAATGCAGCATCAACCAAAAATTACTCCGATTTCACCCTTCCATTCTTTCCAAATACCTGTCCAGCTCAGCCTTAAATTTATTTAGACAATCATATTCCACAACAAAAAATGGAAGTCTGGGTCACCAATCAACCCGCTGGCTAAAGGCAAACTTCCGCACATCTATACGACATCTGTCTTTCCTCAATTTGAATTTAAATCCTCTCAGGTGATTGTTCTGAGCAAGAGGAAGAAGCCACCAGGATTGAGCATACTCAAACCATTCAAGGCTTTACAAACGTCAATCAGATCTCCTTGCAGATGCCTAATCTCCAAACACTGTAATCTGCAAAACTTACCCTATGTCGTAAGAGCAATCGTTTGTTCCATTCACTAATCTTGTTGCTCTTCTCTGTACTCGTTCCAACAGCTCTACATTCTTTTTAAAATGAGGCCTTCACACCTGTATACAGTACTCAAGGTGTGGGCTGACCATCGCTTTATACAAGGGAATAATCACCTCCTTATCCCTGCTAGAAACATTCCTGTATATCATTGACAAGACACCATGAGCTACTCTTGCAGCCCGTCTGCACTGCTCAGAGAACTTCATATCTGCCTGCACAATTACCCCCAGGTCCTTTTCATTCTCTGCCGTTGTCAGTATAGTACCACAGAGTTGATACATTACTCTGGAGTTACTGCTTCCCATATGTTGCCTAGTAAAGCCTAGTAGCATATGAAGTTTAACATTTGTCAATGTTAAACTTCATATGCCACCTCTCAGCCCATCTGTACAACGTTTCTAGATCCTGTTGCAGCAGCATGCTGTCGTTAGTGTCATTGACAACTCTGCCAACCTTCGTATCGTCTGCAAGCATGGACATTAAACCTGATATACCATCATCAATATCGTTTATAAATACAGAAAACAACAATGGAACCAACACTGAACCCTGGGGGACTCCACTAATAACATTAGTCCACGAAGAGCAGTGTCCATTGATTACCACTCTCTGTCTTCTCACACTCAATCATCCCTTTATCCATAGCACAAATTTGCCTCCAATGCCACACTGCTCCAATTTGTTCAGCAGTCTTCCATGTGCAACAGTATCAAAAGCCTTTCTAAGATCCAAGTATATGATATCAAAGTTATTCCCTGCATCCAATTCCTTTGTGACCACATCATAGTATCCAATCAAATTGGGCAGGCAAGACTTTCCCCTAACAAAACCATGCTCTATCCGAGCTATAACTGAAATCTTGTCTAGATGATTCTGCAGTGCTTCTTTAACCAGTGATTCCATTAATTTTCCATTGAAGGGCGATAGTGAGTTGAGGTGGGTTAGGAGTCGTTGACCTGAGTCTCTAGGGATGACAACGAACACATCGTCTACATAGCGACACCTAGAGACTCAGGTCAACGACTCCTAACCCACCTCAACTCACTATCGCCCTTCATAAAGTTTACGATTGAGCTGGAGTCGAACAACTCTATACCATACCTAGATACACTTGTCCGGCGCGAAGACACATGCTTGAAGACGACAGTTTATCGCAAACCTATGTGTGCTGGCCAATTTACCAACTTCCGGTCAGCACACACGCGGGGCCACCTCCTCTCCACTGCCCGAACCTTGCTAACTCGCGCCTGGACACACTCCAGCTCCGCAGATGAGAGACGCAAAGAGATCACCAGAGTGAAAGTAGACCTTACGAAGTGTGGCTATCCCATCGACGTCCTTGACAGGTGTGATCTACAGGCACGCGACAACGTGACGACCAACAGCAACGCCAACAGTGACGAGTCATCCACGAGGGCATTTATCCCATACTACCCCAACCTGTCACAACAGATCGGTAGAATCCTAAAATCATATGGGATAAAATGCATCCAACTCCCAGGCAAGAAACTGCGTTCTCTTATCTCCAACGTAAAAACACCCGTCCCCACTCTTCTACAGAGCGGTTTGGTCTATCGCATCTCTTGCCGTGACTGCACCAGCTGCTACTTTGGAGAGACTGGACGTCGACTCGAGAAACGTCTCTCAGAACATAAAAGGGTGATCAGTTTGGCAGATGAAGAACACTCAGCTATCGCCGAGCATGTCTGGACAACCCGCCACGACATCGACCCATACCGCGATGTCGTGGTTGTGGACAGGTCCCACCATTACCTAAAGCGCACCTGGTTGGAATCGTTAAATATAAAATGCTCGGATGCCTCTTTGAACAGGAACAGTGGTTGCCAAGTTAACCGCATCACAGAGGCAGTAATTCTATCCACAGACAAACGCTGGCCACGTCACCACCATATGTCACAGCCACAAACATCAACAAACAATTAACCACGCGCCTCACGCGCCATCCTGGCAGTGCACATCTCTATTCCAACTGCCATTCATGTATTCAATCTGAAGAAGGCTGCCTCCCAGCCGAAAGCTTATTAATTGTAATTCTAGTTTAGTTTGCTCTGAGAAACAAAATAAAATTTTCGTAATGAATCCAGAGCACGTAGGCATTTTTTACTAAATTTTTACAATTCTCTAAATCCTGCTTACTTGTCTAGCGGAGTCAGAGAAAGCTTCATTCCATTTTCTATTCTTAAACAAGTCACTCCAAGTTTATGAGTCGGAGCCAGTCTGCCTAATTAACATATTCCTTGATATATCATATCTTACACACTGCCGCAAAATATGCTCTGTATCCTCTCTCATTCCACAAATACTCATTGGATTTTCTTCTACACTAAGCTCTACCAGTTTTTTTCTTTAACCCATGTCCAGTTATTAACATTGTTTGGAACATTCCTGGATGAGACCAAGATGAATTCTCTTTCATAGTTTTCACCCCAGGCAGAAAGGCAAAGGTAACACGCTCCTTCGCACAACCGCTCCATCTTTTCTGTCATATACAGTCTATACCTTGCTGTAACCTTTTCTTTTCTACTTTCAAATCGTGTCTTCCATACTCTCTTCCCTCTTCTCTACAAGATTTTATTCCCGTAAGTTCTATTCTCTTATTATTCTTAATTGCATATTGCATTGTCCTTTTAATTATAATCAGATCCACTGGTTCATTTTCCCAAAATAACTTGCCTAGCATGATTTAAAAGGGTTTTACAGGACCGCCGCACCGCCAGAAGGATAAATCTCTGTGCTGAAATAAGACTTCTTTTAACGTGGCTATTAGTCATCCTATGTGCCTAAGCCCCACGTGCATATGTCACAATCGGTAGAAGTATACATTTATAGAGGAGGTCTTAGGACTTGCTTTTCACACCCAGATCTACCCTTGTGACTTTCCTAATTTTTAAATAAATCATCCTCGCTTTATCTCTTAATTTTTGCACGTTTAGGCAAAAAGGACATCCTTTCATCCAAATGCACTCCAAGGTACTTGACCAAGGGGGCATACGCTATCGACGTACTAAATATTTTTGAAGTTGGTCTTCTTCTTTCACCGAGCTTCCGTTTCAACAGAACCATGTGAGTTTTATTCATCGACATCTCCATTTAATGGACTCAGCCCATTTTTCACTTGTCCCATAGCCCTCTTTATTCTTTCCTCCAATTCTTTTCTAGACCTTCCCACCACCATTATTAACAAATCAACAGCATGTGCTACCTGTTCACATCGTACCCACTCCTGAACCAGTAGCTCACCCAATGCAATATTTCAACTATAGGGGCCTCTGATTGGACCTTGTGGAGCCCCTCTTGTTACTTCCTGAGTAACTTTCCCATATTTCATTACAATCGTAACTTTCTATCTTTAAAATAATCTTTTAAAACTCTATAGAACTGCCCAGTAGACTTCATTTTTCTCATTCTTGCTAGAAAGCTCGGCCACCACATACTACCAAATGCCACCTTAAAGTTAAGAGAAATGAACGACAGACATAGTCTTCAATGCAGATCGATGTACCAGAATTAAACAGGGTCACAGGCAACGTCTCATTTACATTTGGAAAATTGAATTATCATTTTTATTTGCCTTCCATCGTACAAATGATTTTAACAGAGCATTTCCTTTCTTATTGCACTTGTATTGTCCCCTCTGATAGCATAGTGGTTTCTCTACTTGTGTCTGATTTGAACAGGTCTGAGTGTTCGATTCCTGTCGATGATGAAGGAATTTCTAAAGTCCTCTTCAATCGAGGTTGTAGTTAGCTGATCTCAGGCGGAAGGAAGCAGGGCTTCCCAAATGTGCTATTTCCAATTTTTCCGGTCCCACAACATACAAATTGGCCCGTGAACACGCACTTCTAAAGACAAAATACACCAGAGAGATATCAATTACACTTGGGAGCCTTTTAAGCCACAATTTGTCATTTACCCTTTGCTTGGAAAACAGTAAATCACTAGTGTCAGTATAAAAACACTGCCCACGTACCACTGAAACATTTCTTGGTTAATAGCCCATCCAGAGCACCTGATTGATAGTATCTCCAGACTTCCATTGATTCCAGAAACAACAATATCAACAAACATTGATTCATGATATTTCGTGGTCTCTTTTCAGTACAAATACTTTTTTTGATTATTGACAATACTTATTAAAACCAGAGTGTGGGCCAGATTAACGGGTTTCAGATTACAGCGTGTAATTTCACTCCAAGATGACCAAATAGGGTCACAGGCTTCACAAGACGAGAGGGAGAATATTACCGTATTTTGTCATATCCATATTAATATTCCTTGTAATGCAAATGCCTGGTTATTAACGAGTATTCCCTCCAGGTTTAATGTCAGTATTATTGCATATTGCGTGCATGAGTTTTGTAAGAATAGAAAAATATTTTTATATAATCTGTCTTTCCAGATCAGAATTTTAAATCTAAAGAACTGTTAGGTTGTGAAAAAATGTGCGGACCCAATTGTACGTAAGTAGATATTTTATAAATTTCTGTTTCCATTTATCTTCATTTATATTCCACCCTCACTCATCACGGATTGCATAACCTGCTTGAATTTTCACATTTTGAATTCACACAATGAATTTTCTAGTATTTTTATATAAGTATGTAAAGCCGAGACAGGCAAAAGCTAAAAATAAATAATTTATACTAGAAAAGGAATTTTTAAAAATTTGTTTAATCCTTCTTCTGTTTTTAACTCTATTATTATTATTTAATTAATTATGTTTAGCTGAGCAATAATTGATTAAAGAGTGGAAAACTATAATACAGTATTTCTAAATTATCTTGTGAAATAACAGTACTTTCTTATTTGACTTTTTGTTTTGCAATTCTGTAGGATTACTAATTATAAAATGTACCCTAGGACTGAATGGCATGTGGAGAAAAAGGTAAGACATTGCTTTTTTTTAATATTCACATTTTTTTCCCTTTGACTGTGCAACAATTTTGACAGGATATGATATTGCTTTGAGAGCATTTATGTGTTCTGCAATTTGATATATTTAGTTTTTTTAGGTTGATTGAATTTTATTTATTTATTATTTTAATTTTTGCTTGTATGCAGGCAGAGTTAGCGTCGTTTGTGTAGATTGAAGCAAATGTTTTATATACAATAGTATTTAATAACAGTGGACACAGAATCCATCTGGACTGGGCATTGGAGAATTATAAAAACGTTGCTGATGTATCCTCTCCCTGTCCCTGCTGTAATTTCGAGTCAACGCATCAATTCAGTCAGTCGTCCACAACGCAGGCTGGTAGGGGTGTAATAGTGTGAGGAGTGTTTTGGGGGTGCATTTTGGGCCTCTTCATATCAGCTGAGAAACATTTGGATGCGCCTGGTTATCTTGAAATAGCTTCAGACCACACGCATCCCTTAATGACCGCTGTGTACCAGTCTGCGAACGCATTCTGCCGAAATGATAATGCACCATGTCAAAAGATCGGAATTGTACAGAACTGATATCTAGTTCATGGCAGTGAGTCCAGCGCTTACTGCTGTGGCCTTTCAATCAAGATCTCAGTCCAACTGAGCACATGTGAGATGAATGAAACGAACTCTTCGGAGTAGAGACCCGCAATCATCAAAGTTAGAACGTCTATTGGAAGCAGTGGAATCATCATGGACCAGCATTCTTGCGGCACTCTTTGGACACCTCACTGAGTCCATGCGAAGAAGAATCCAGGCCGGGCCGTTCCGAGAGCTAAAGAAGAACCTACTCGCCATTTGGTGAGTGTAGCTAATAAAGTGACCATTCGGTGTAGTGTAAATATCATTGCTTAATAAAGATTACGATGCCATTTCTGTGGTTCACTTATATCACTGTAGTGTAACGTTATATGTATGTGGCATTATGAGTTATCTGTGTTACCTACACGAAATATTTCACGACACTGGTAAATTGATTTCGCGTATAAGGAGGTTTAAACTTATTGTAATATTGTGTTTCTTCTTTGTCTAAGAAGGCAGGCAATATTATTTATGAAATAAAAGAAATGTAAAATTGTCAGTTGAAGGATGATGCTTTTCCTGATCCTTAACTTTAGCCTGATCCTGAACCTTACCAAAAGATAAAGTACGTCATATTGGCTTCTGAGAAAATGCAAGAGGAAAATTAACAAATTTTTGGAGAAATATTGAGCAATAACGTGAAGACAAATACGAAACCAATTTTAAAACAAGAAAAGGGTTTCGAGATATCAGTATTAACAAAATATTTTCTGTCTTAGACAGAAAATGCAATAAAGTGAAAAATAAGGAGATTTATCAAAAGGAATTCCAAGATAAAAGATAAGAAGCAAGATATAAAGATAAAGTGACCATATACAGCAACACCACATACAGAACAAACCTCTTCCTTTGTTCGGTGTTGCCCATATCTGAATTATGTGACTCTCTGGCACGTGACGTTTAGAATTTCTGTTTTGATTTATAAGGAAAAATGCCGACTTGTAATACGTCTTTGGTTAATAAAGGTGATGGGTTTATCATCCGAGGTTATTTGAGTAAATATTTGATTTTAGTGACTGGATGGTAAAAATTAAAGTGCATCAAATTTTCTGCGGCAGCTGAGGTGGAAAATAATGAACCGCTCTAAGATGAAATTTGAAACAGATGGTGCCCATAACTTTCAACAACAAAAGGCACAAAAAAGGAGAAAACAAGCTACCAGAGTGCTCTTGCTGTTGCATGTGGTCATTGTACAAACAGATATCATGACATCTCTTCTACGCACAATTCTTAGATGTAATAAAAGCAGATTGCGCCACAATAGCAACCAAAAGCCGTCATCATTCTGAAAATGAACAATCGTGATTGGATGTTAGAGCTATTTTACCAAAACAGTAGTAGAATTCAGCTGCTCTTCAGAAGTATTGACGGTTAAAAGACAGATAGAAGAAGAATATCTTTCCTAATTGGGTGATAGAAAATGAAGAAATAGATATCGATTTGTAAAGAGAAGGTGCCAACCAGGTTCTAGAGCTGTTGTCAACAAAAGTACCATTGCTCTATCCAACGGCCCTCTAAAATAGTATTAGCCTCAACATTAGAATTAGTTGTCGTAGGAAGCAAGCTTATATAGCGTCAGTCAAAGAAAAAAAACAATTTCCGTTTCATCTATTCATTCCCTCCAATCGCTTATCTAGTTTCTTTGAATTTATTTAAGCTATAAACTTCCACAACAACAACAACAAAGTGGCAGTTTCTTCTAACAATCAACCACCTGCTGCCTAAAGGCAGACTTCCGCACATTTATTCTGCAAGTATCCTTCCTCAATTAGAATTTGTGTTCCGTTATGTGCGTATTCTGAGGAAAGGGAAGAATTCATCAGCATTGAATTTGCCCAATCCATTAAAAGCCTTAAATACCTCAATCAGATTACCTCGCAGGGGCCCAATCTCAGACACTGCAATTTTCATGTTCCCCTCACCAATGTCGTTACCCTTTTCTGTTCTCGTTCCAGCTGCTTTACATAGTTCCTAAAATGTGACCTCCTAACATGTATGCAGTACTCAAGATGTGACCTCATCATTGCCTTATACAATGGGATGATCACCTTGCCCCTGCTAGCAAAAATTCTTCTATATCATTCACAAAATCATACAGGCTACCCTAGCAGCCTGTCTGCATTGCTCGGAGACCTTCATATCATACTGCAAAGTTAGTGCCATGTCTTTTTCCATTTCCCTCTAATTTTAGCGCAGTACCACACAATTGGTACGTTATTCTTGGGTTACCACCCATATGTTGTACTTTGGATTTGTAAATGTTAAACTTCAGTCGCCATTCTTCAGCCCATTTGCTTAACTTTTCTAGATCCTGTTGCTGTAGCATACCGTCATTCTGTCATTGAGTGCCCTGCCAACCTTTGTATCATCTGTAAATTTGCACATTAGTCCTGATATATCTTCATCAATATCATTGATGAATATAGAAAATAACAACAGGCCCAAAATCGAAGTGAGGGGGGACTCCACTAATGACATTAGTCCATGAAGAGCAGTGTCCATTCATTACCGCTCTTTTATATTCTCCCACTGAACTATTCCTTTATTCACACAAGCATCTTGCCCTTAAGATGCAAAACTCCAATTTGTACTGCAGTCTTTTATGTAGTAAGAGTAGTAGTAGTAGATGCATGTGATGCAAAAAAACAAGCTTATGTACATCAGGCAAAAAAAAAAAAAACATTTCACACATCCATTCCCTCTTAACGTTATTCCAGTTCTTCTTTGAATTTATGTAAACTATCAAATTCCACAACGACAGATGGGAGTTTGTTTCAACAATCAGCTACCCACGGACTAAAGGCAATTTTCCGCACATCTATTTCTGCAACTGTCTTTTCTCAATTTGAATTTATGCCCCCTTAGGTTCGTAATCTGAACAAGTGGAAGAATCCCATCAGAATTCAGCGTGCTCAACCCATTCAAGGCCTTATATACCTCAATCAGATCACTTCACAGGTGCCTAGTCTCCAGACGCTTCAATTTGAATAACTTAAGCCTTCCTCGGTAAGACCACCCCTTCGTTCCCCTTACCAATCTTGTTGCCCTTCTCTGTACTCGTTCTAGCAACTCTACATCCTTCCTAAAATGAAGCCTCCAGACATGTACACAGTATTCAAGGCGTGGCCTGACCATTGCCTAATGCAATGGGATAATCACCTCCTTTTCCGTACTAGCAAAATTCCTGTATATCATTGCCACTTTCCCATGACCTGCTGTGGCAGCCTGTATGCATTGCTCAGAAAACTTCATATCACACTGCACAATTAATTCCAGGCCTTTTCCATTTTCTATCCCTCTAAGTGCAGTACCACCAGTTAGTACGTTTCTGTGGGGGTTACATCTACCCATATGTAGTAATTTGCATTTGTCAATGTTAAACTTCAATTTCCACTTCTCAACTTATCTGCCCACATTTGCTAGATCTGGTTGCAGTAGCACACTTCCATTACTGTCAATAACAACCCTGCCAACCTTTGTACAAGTGTATCATAAACAAAGTACATGATATCAAAATTATGTTTTCATCCAGTTCATTTGTGGCCACATCGTGGTGTCCACTCATATTGGTCAGATAAGATATCCCCTTAACAAATGCATTCTCTCTATGAAGTATTATTACAGCCTTGTCTGTCTAGATGATCCTGCACTACTTCTTTTACCAGTGACTCCATTATTTTCCCTGGAACAGAAGTTAAGTAACAGTTTTGCAATCACTCGTCATCCTTTGATTCCCCTTTGTAAATTGGGGATGCATTCACACCAATTCAGTCTGCGGGAGCCTTCCTGAATCCAGGGATGCTCTCATAATTATGGCAAATGGTTTGCTTACTTCTTTCGCTGCTCTCCTTAATATAATTGGACAGATTCCATCAACACTAGGTGACTTTCTTTCTTATGTTTAACTTCAACAATTTCTCTGCCACTTTCCCTTCAGTTATTACAAAACCTTAAACTCACCGTTAGAGGTTTAACTTTTGACATCCGCTTCCCTAAAGAATCCCTCATGTGCCAATGTAGATGCAAAATACTCATTCAGTCAGTAACCTGAGAGGGATCATCAACAGTCAAACCATCGATATCAATTAGACCGATTTGTTTCATTCCCCCTTCCTTCTACTGTTTATGATGTCTTGAAGTAATGAAGTCTTTGCTGTTTTTCATTTTAAAAGAAACGAAACTGAAGTGTGTAACACACTTCAGTCATCTAACTCTTTTAATAATTCTTCCAAACAGTTTCTTTATTTTAAATTTAATTCAACCTCTCTTCCGTAACATATGGTGGAAGTTAATCGCTTATTCTGACTAAAGGAAAATTTCCGCACATCACTTCTGCAGCCAACCTTTTTCAAGTTAAATTTATGCCCCCTGTGCGCGTGTCGTCCCAGAAATGGAAAAATTCTCTCATCCCTCGAAAGTCTTAATTGGATAATTGCATGATATACTGCAATTTAAATTTACAAAACCCGTATCTTTCGTGGTAATAATGTGTTTCGTGTCTCCAGCAATTCCATTACTCTTCTCAGCGCCTTTCCCGAAAAGCCGTTTTCACATCCTGTATTCGGTGTTCCAGATGTAGCTTAGCCATATTATATAAGGGACAGTTAACTCTTTGTTCTTGCTGGAACAGCTCATGAACTGTTCTAGCAACCTAACAGGATATCCGTGAGAATACTGTCTGTAATTTGGTATATTCTTCAGTTAGTTTGCGGGACGAAACACCATAGTTTACCTTCGCTTGAGACCGATTAATTCAGCTACGTTGTAAGTACATCATGTCAAATAATTTGGTTGGGATCAAATCTTTGTGGTGCTCTCATAACTAATCCGTTAATGATATTTTCAGATATGATACCCCTTAAAAATCAATGCTGCCATTGCCTTAAATTTCCATTCTTATCAAGATACCCATGTGTTAATCAAACTGTCAGACGTGATTTCGCCTAATGCGTCGACTTGGTGCATTTTGACCATTGGTTCGATGCTCAGTTCTCAGGGCCCATTGTTCTTTTCTGTATTTATTAATAGAGAAAACAGCAATAGTATAACAGGCTTAATCTCTAAGTTTGCAGATGATATGAAGATTGACAGAGTGGTTAATGACAGCATGCTACTGCGCCATGATCTAGAAAAATTAGGCAGTTGGGGTAAGAAATGGCAATTGAAGCTTAACATTGAAAAATGCAAAGTACCTCGCATGGATAGAATTAAACCCAGAGTAATACCACATGTGCGGTTCTGCATTCAGGAGAGTAGAAAATGAAAAGATCGGGGGTAATTGTACAATCAGATATGAAGTTATCTGCGTATAGTGCAGACAGACTGCCTGAACAGCTCATGTGGTTTTGTCAGAGATATACAGGATTTTTACTAGAAAGGATAAGAAGGTGATTATTTCACTGTATATGGCAATGATCAGACCATATTTTTAGTACAGCATACAGGTCTGGAGGTCTCATTTTAGGAGGGACGTAGATCTGCTGAAACGAGTGCATAGAAGGGCAACAAGATTGATAAGTGAATAAAAGGATTCTATTACCAATAAAGGCTTAAGTTCTGAAAATACAGCGTCTGGAGACCTAGCACCTGCGAGATCTAAAAGAGGTGTATAAGGCCTTGAATGGTTTGAGCAAGAGCAATGCTAATGGGATTCTTCCTCTTGCTCAGATTACACACTTGAGGGGGCATAAATTCAAACTGAGGAAGAATGGTTGCAGAATACAAGTGCAGAATTTTGTCTTTAGCCAACTGATGATTGTTTGCCGGAAGAGACTTCCATCTGTTGTTGTGGAAGTGGATAGCTTTAATAAATTCAAGGAAGAACGAGACAAACTATTGGAAGGGATGGATAGGTGAAATAGGAATTTTTTTTTTGTCTGAGGGTGTATAATCTTGCTTTCTTGCATCATTTGTCACTACTGATATTAATACTAATTGTTCTACGCCATGAAAAAATCAAACAACCAACACCTCTCATAATTGCATGCTTTTGCTTTATTGCTGCAAATGCTTGATCCCATCAAAATTATCTTCCATTACTGCTATAACTATTGATTCTATTATTTTCCCATAAACAGGGTGTTTCAGAATTGATGGTCGATAATTTAAAGGTGAAAAGTACATAGTGTGCATAGTGTTAGGGTCAGGCGCCACCTGTGATTTCCCACATCTGCGCCGCATGTACGCTATGAAGAAATACAGTACTACTGTAAAAAAAAAAAAAAAAAAAACGATAAAAAGTAAATAAAATAATAATAAATTTAAAAATTAAAAATATAAAAATAAATAAAAAATTTTAAAAATGCCATGTCCATGAAGGTTGTTTTCAGTTAGGGAGTACCGATCCAGTCCTGTTCTTGTCTCTCTTGTACAGAGAGAAGAGAGTGTCCTTTAGAGATGAAGGATAAGATGAAAGTCAGAAGGCAGTTGGATGGGCAAGGTGTGATCTCCTTGCAACAAACAGGTCCTGGGCAAACTTGGTAAAAGCTAGGTAATATTCCTGCTCAGTGATGTACAGATATTCTCTGCCTCGTGGGAGATCATGTATTGTATTTCCCAGTCCTATTCCTGGCCACATGAGCAGTAGGGGTCCTGCTCAATGCCCATCAGGGTCAGCTTCTATTTGATAGATCCATACCCGGTAATAAGATATGTAGCATGGAGACCAGGAGAAAACCAAGACGGGAAAACTGTAGCGACCTAGGGAATAAATTTCTTCGTGATTGGTCCTTTGCTTGTGTCTATCCCTCTCCGCTGCCATGTTTGAGTGAGTATAGAGAAGACGGTTCGTTTTTCCATACGAGTCTCGTTTGTGAGATTGATCGTGTGGTTAAGGATTATTATTATTATTATTATTATTATTATTATTATTATTATTATTATTATTAACCTTAGGTTCACCCCTGAACAGTCAGTGGGCTAGGATGGTGTACAAATATTATTTTTTTTTAAATACAGCGTACAATTTTATACAAATTTTTGATATTTAAAATAATGAAATTGTTTAGGAAATTACATTCACTTAATAGCAGTAACTTTAAAATAAAATTGCTATTAAATTAATATTGTAATTACAAATACAGGTTGTCCTACATATTTTTTTCTGTCATTACAATTTGCTTTGCTTTATATTTTTGCATTAAATTATTTACACTTCTCATATAAATAAAGCTCGCATTTTATAGTAATTCTGGTGATTTGGTCAAGATTTCATCAATAATTTGGCTTCTGTATCTTCTCTTTTCTCCAAACTTATTTGGATCTATGGAGAAAGTGTTGATTCATGTTACACGGGAACATTCCTTTCAGGGAGTCCAGGATAGTGAGCTTCGTCCTAAGGGGACGTTGCCAGCTCTGGTGGTTTCTATTGCTTGCTTTGGGAAGTAAGATAATATCCTCTATCGATGGGGAGTCAATCTGACGGGTTAGCAGCTTAGAGAATGTGGACAGATTTTTTTTTTTTTTTTTTTTTTTTTGAGAACAGGGGATCATGCCTAGATTGACTAGAAGAATAGATTTTGAGATGGTGAACGGGTTCCCTCCTAAACGGTTCAGCCACGGCAGAATCCAGTATTCCATCGCAAGGAATCTGTTACGCAGAGAGGCAGGTCTGAGGACCAGATTTCAGATGCATATAAAGGTACAGGAGTGATACACCGATCAATGTATTGAAAAATCAGATTAATGTTGTAGCAGCCGGATGGTGGCCGGAATTCCTCTTGATAGGCGATAGTGTATTCCACGGTGGATCACCTCCAGATCCAAAGGCAGGACCCCAGCCAAAACTTGAAGAGCAGGGGTCCTGAAAAGTACAAATCAAATTCAAATTATTATTTTAGGGTTGCCCGTAATTAAATACATTAACCCGTGTTTGTGTCTGTAAATTGCGTATGTTCTATGGTTGATTTGCCTGTTTTGCTGGACGAAAAAACCCCAGTTACTGGGGAGAAAAACCTTGCTATCTACGCCTGAGACCAACTAACTCAGCCACGGAGTGAAAAAAGCCCATTAAAGTTCCTCGCGTCATCGACGGGATTCGAACCCAGCCTTTTCCACCCGGTGTGGGGAGGACGGTGACGATACCACTGTGCTACCCGCGCAGACTCCTGAAAAGTACACACTAAAATAAGCAAAAAGTCCCAGTGAACATTGGGCCGCAAATGACCAGTTTTCGATATAATGCACATCTTCTGTTAAGATCCGCCACTGACTTTGGGAGCACTAGTTTAGCAAAAAGCTGTGAATCCTTTGCTAAGGGTGGTTTTATTAAACATAAGATAATAAATTTTTGTTTCAACACCACAGGATTTTACAGATGTTACATGTTACAGGATGTTCTTTCTAACACCCTTTCCTCAACATCAGGTGTGATGCTTCTGGCCTAACTGCTCGTACCTCCATGTGCGAAGCGCCATGTTCTCTAAGGCGTTGATGTACCCTGATGAATGTGAGCCTGTTGGGCTGCCTTTAGCAGGGAAATGCTTCTTGGCATAAATGTGCAGCCTCGAATGAACTGACGTTGGCTTTAAAATACATGAAGTGTATGGCCGCATACTCTTCGTTGCTGTATGCCTGTATGCCTGCTACCTCTTAGAGCATTGAGTACCAATATGCCTGCTACCTCTTAGAGCATTGAGAGAGGGGAAATAGAGAGAATGAGCATAACTTAACTTAAACAAAGAAGTCAGTGGAGGATTCCAACTAGAAATGTGCAATATCTCGAAAACGATTCACTTAAAGACTCATGCTTACTAGGCTTTTTTTGCATATTGTAGTCTGTACAGTTCACCTTTAAATTATTGTCCATCAGTTTTGAAACACCCTGTATATATTTCAAACTTACTGGTCTGTATGTAATTGTTCATTTCACCCATTGAACCAGTATTTCAATAGGAGAGACCGTTATAGATCTTCATTTCGTCGGGGATTGGACATGCATTAAATCCGCTGAATCCATGGATGATTTTGAAATTTTATATTATTGTTAAAGGTTTGGTTATCACTTTTTCCCTTCTTTGAATATAATTGGAAAGAATTCATCAGTCCCAGGTACCTTGTTTACTATTGTATAAAGTAATCTTTCTTCAAGCATAATAGTTTCTTCTGGTAAAATAAATGGTTATACTACCTTACTATTTAGCTCCCAATCAGTATTTGAAAGACTTTTGTTATTGTCATATCTGAAATCCTCACGCCTGAAGCGAAATATATTTTCAATTTTTCAGCATCATCAATGGTAATAGCATTCATAGCAAGTGGATCAATGTGGATCAATGTGGCCCTTCCGTGTTGTTCTGTAATTTACATAAACAAGGAATTCTTCGCTACTTTTTCTTTTTTATTCTTAGACAATGTGCTGTCCTTCTTCTGTAACACTCACACTCTTTCAACTACTGCATGGCCAGTCAAATTTGGATCATCTTCGTGGTATATTATTTAACAATGCCTTTTTAAGCAGATATTAAATTAATAACTTCAAATAGATAAATTCTAATATATTTTTATTTGAAATTTCAGTATAACTGTTCGAAGCAAAGTGATTTGATTTATGATGATTATAAGAGGCCACCAAGGTATTTATTAAAATTTTAAAGTCCGTTGAGTTCAATATCATTTAGTTCAATGTTGTAAATGTTCAAAATACATTTAGTGGAAATGAATATTGTAAAAGTAAATATGCGTGTGGAAGTTTCGTATTGTATAGTACTGCTTGACGTGTAAATCTTTAAACTAAACGAATCAAATATACAGTATGTTATTTATTTTTACTATACTGTATTTATATGCAAATTTCTTATGCCTCTTTTTGTTATAACATTACAAGTATATTATCACGCATTATTGAATTGCTACGACCTTGGAGTGATAGAAGGTCACTACTGCTGTGTTACGTACGAAGAGTTGAAAGGGGTGCAGGAATTAAAGAATTTATAGGAATATTAAAGTTGTCAAAAAGGTAAGCGCACAGGCTTCTTTCACAACCTAACTGAGTTAGTCGGTCACGGGTGAGTGTGTCATGGTTTTGCCTACCGGAACTCGCATTTTTCGTCCAGCAAACTGGCCGAAGAATATGCCCAATTACAGACTCCATATACTACATCTCAGATCCTTAGTTTCTTTGGCTTTTAATACACATATCTGACCCGTAACCCAGAAGAAAATAGCAAACGTAGATCGATGTACGACAGTTGATGACATGATAAAGGATCCGCGGAAGGTCCATTTCATATGGACGATGAAGTTAATAAATTTGTTAAAATGAAGACATCAGCAAACAAAATACTTTCAGGAGTTGGATATTAAAATCTAATACGGCATAAGTGCCAAAAACGTGATGGAGATTTTATTTATTTTTTGAAAAACGAAGTACTGACAAAAATTAACATATTTCTGCGAGACTTTTATTGAACGAATATGCATTTGGTCACGTCTTCACTGTGGGCAGCCACAATGAATAGTGTATAAACCCATAATACCTCCTTGCCTCATTGACTGGATTCGAACTCCGATTACCAATTTAGTGCCTAATAGAACAGGAAAACTGTGACATTAGGACCATCCGAGAATAATGCTCTACCCGTGCGTATTATGTCTATAAATTACATATATTTTCTCTATCTGGTGTTTCGCTGGATGAAAAACCTCAGTTACCTTTCTATTCATGTCTTAGACTAACTCAACGATGGAGTGAAAAAAAGCCCATAAAAGTTATTCGCATTCATTGAAGGAATTCGAACACAGAAAATTTTCACCCGGTTTGGGGATAGCCGTGAATACAACCATTGTGCTGTGAGAGTTTATTTTTTTCTTTGTGTTTCAATAGTTTGGCAATGTGGTGTAGTTGAACGTATGGAGTGTATTAAAAATGTAATTATATTGTCAGTGTAAATGATTTATTTTAAATATGACTTCCTTAATCTATTTCAGATGTCCTGACATGATAATTAATATTCTCACTACACATTTGGAAACCACCAAGTATACATACTTACCAAAATACGAGGTAAGGTAGTCACTTTACAGTTACATTTAATTTAGTTAGATTTCATAGGTTTGTGCATTTAATTTAAATTTGTATTTCTATACTGCTTAATGCCATTTTATCCATATTTAACAGCACCTATTAATTTACAATATGAATATCTACTTTTAACATAACAGGGTTACGAAAATGCATTCAAGAAATTAAAGCATAATCTATTGCTAAAAATAAGAAAAAAAAAATGTTCCTAAAAACATATCTCAAGGAGTCTTTCTTTCCGAGATATTAAACATTTAAAATTAAATACAAACAAATAAAAAAAATGAAAACATTTAAACCAGCCTTTTAAAAGTGATCTCCATTGTGTTCGATGGCTGATTCAGCGAGACGAATCCACTATTCTTTGGTTTGTCTTATCGTTTGAAAACTATCACGCCTGTTCCCTCAATCATTATACTTCATATTTAAAAAGACACAACAAACATTAAGAGAAAATTAAAATCATATCAGTTATATATTTTTTCATTGTTTTACACAATCACATTTGTATGACATAAATTTGAACATCAATTTTTTTTGTCGTTTTACATGGTTTGATAATTTACGATTCATTTATTATTATCTTGGATATAAAGATATTTTAGACATATTTTCAGAAATTTTCTTGTTTTTATCTGCAAAATACTATTACGTTTGCTGTTTGTTCATGAAATTTTGAAACACAGTGTAGAATTAATGATCAAACGTTTCCCAATATTTGAGATCAATCTTTTTCTAAAGCTATGCATTTTATCTGCAAGATAGCAGTAAAAATGAAGTCCAAGAATACAGGATTTTACTTTGGTTGGAAACAACAAACCGCTTAACTTGCAGCTCATAACTATCAGCTGAAAGCAAAATCATTCTGTTACTCATTTCACACATTTATCGGACATCTTTTCCAACTGTACAAAGTACAATTAGGGAAAGTGAAAATTATGAAATGTCATAAGTGACCATGTTAAAATTGACCTCTCTCTCTCTCCCCCCTTATCACTGGTCTCTCTCTCCCCCTAATTGTTGTTGCTCAGCAGGTGCCCAAAATGCTCTCCGGCACATCAGCACCCTGAAAATCGCTCAGGTCTTCAGCAAATAATATTATCCCTGACTCAATATATCTATTGCTTTTGTTGTAGTTTAGCTGATTATTAAAATCTCCTCATCATGATTATTTTACCTAAAATTACCTGATTATGTTGTTAAGTAACAGTGGAATTTCTTGATAGCGTAAAACTAAAGGCGTGCTTCAAATTAATGTTTTCTTTCTTTCTTTCTGTTACAGAGTGTGGAGATATTCAACTTCGTGGGTGGCTACGTGGGAATATGGCTTGGCACATCTCTGATCGCCATCTTCGACTTATTTGAGATGCTTTTTCTGCTATTCTGGTTTTTAATCAAATCCATTCACAGAAATATAAGACGCAAAAAGGTCAATGTAAGACCTTGAGCTTTAAGGAATTATTCGGAATATTTATAAATCCATCCACAAGAAAGTCCCTACACATGAAGTCAATAATGGCACAGTTGTTATACTGACAGCTTTGTAACTGTCATTTTCATCGTCATCACTTAGGCAAGATGAAAATTATGAACTCTCTCTATGATCAATCCATAATTTATTGCAAAATAAATTATGGATTGATCCAGATATATTCCAAATAGCACAGTGATTAATTATATTTCCACACTGTATCTAATACTTTTATCTGCATGTTGACCTTTATTGTTGTGGCCAATATACAAAAAGTAGACCAAGCATTTTTACAAAAAAATGAGCAAAACATTCTGTATCAAAACCCACCATAGTTTTTCTGATATGTGTGTGTTTAAAAATGTAAAGTAACTTTTTTTAGGAACCCTGTCTTGAAGTCAAAAAATAACTAATTTCTTCCTTTCTAATAAATGTTTTAAATTCATGTTTTGTTTTGTTTTTTTATGTGAAGACTAAGCTGAAGCCATTGTTCACGAGAAGTATGGCAGGTCCAGAAAATTTTGATATTTGAGCATTAATAAAAAAAAATAAACATTAATGCACAGAATTTAACTTCTTTTACTAAAATTAAATATTTTTCTCTGTGAATTTTAAATAATAATCTTATGTATCACAGTGGACTACACTGTGCTTTCTTTTCTTGTTATAAATATAACAAAACATGAAGAATGAAACTTAATACATGAATGTCTTTCTTTTGTCACATTACAGCCTGATATGAAATTCTTTCGGCAACTCAAACAAGCTGCGAGAACAGCACTTGGGGTTCTGTCAATGACATACACGTACTTCTTTACCAGAAGGGGCAAATAGATGATTATGCCATTGTAAAATTCAATTATTAGGCCAATCTGGAATACTGCATATCCTGAAATGTGGTATGGAAACCTCATTCCAGGAATATTGCTTCGCCAGCTATAGATTTTAGATTTGTTCGTTCTTCTTACCTATTCTGATTTAAGAGTTGCTACTCGAACTTTCGTGGCTTCTGTACTCTGCTGATCAGAAACTATCTTCTTTTTTACTGTCTTTTATCTGCATGATTTTGCAAATACACGGCAAAGGTTGGCTGGGACCGCTTAACAAAATAAATAAAAAATGTAATAATATTAATAAATGCCAAAATTTGTAAAAAAATCAGGCTGTTGCTGCACCTATAAAAAAAATTGTCTATGCAAGCATAGCCACTATTACCTTGTTCTTACCACTCCCAGAAGGTAGCGATCCACATGTCCCAAAATTCACCAAACTGCCAACTTCGACCATCCTGAGAGGAAATTTATTTCAGTGGACAGCAGAACGGTAACCAGATGTTAATTTACTAAAGTCTACAACGTTAGGTTTCCTCGATAGTTTCTATTTACGTGTCTTGGTTTCTGTAGCTCATTTGTGCACTGCTCAACAAAACTAATAGTAAAAAATGTTTTTCGTGAATATATTATTGTTAACAAGTGACGCCGAAGGAAAATATTTGTTATAATAGGCCTCCTGGCATGCAAATTCCGAGTAGCCATTTGAAATAGATCAAAAATACAAACACACTCACACGCACACACAGAGCTACCTGTATATACCAAAACGACAGGATAGAACTCAGTAATCATTCATGTTCATCTATAGTAAGCTACGTCTTGGAGCTCATGTCAAAAGAATTCAAAACATACCGTGTTTCTAAATTTATTGTTTGAACAGAGCTATCATGGCAAAATCAAACAAAGTTTCAGCTTTATCAGTTCTCTGTGCTGTGTCACAAAAGCTGACTTGCAATCATGTTTAGATAAGAGCTTTGTGTGGAAGGTTGTTCTCTTAACAAACGTTGTGAATAACTTTCTGACGCAGGTTCCAGTCAGCTGAACAAAGCTTATATCATAAAAGATTGCGTGTCTGCTTTAAGAAATCACAGAACACGTGAAATTGTAATTCGCATTTCCTCAAAACTTGATTGCTTGGTCCAGTAGTAAAAACTGGTGTCTATAACTGTTCATTAACCCGTTATTCCGTTCCAGGGATTCAGTTAACAACTCTGAAACAGGTTGAAACAGGTTTTAGTAGTCAACTGCGCATGCTGAGCTACATTTCTTCTTCCGACTTCATTGCAATTCAATCTTGAAAGCGCCAAAAGGATCTGCATATTGGTTCATTTTCTGATAGTGAAAGCTGCGTAATTCAAATTTCTGCAATCTTTTATTTTGAAATTTCGTTCTAAATAACTTCTGTTATTGTTTGAAATAACTGTCCAGAATGCGACTTTAATTGCGATTCTGTAATTTATGACACATGACAACGGCTTAAATTGTTTATTGTCCGCTTATATATGGCATTAATAAATATGGCATAAAGGACTTTCGCAAGCAACAAAATTCATCATATTTTCAAGTGTTCTATGGTAGAGTCTAACTGACAGCCGAAAACGAAGTCATTTATATATTTTTATTTATTCAGGTTCCTTTTTTTTTTTTCTTTTGGTTTCGAAAATATGGAAAATTATAAAAAACATAAATATGTCTATGTAATAATAGTAGAGTTCTAAAAGTATCAGCGACTAAGGCCATATTTCTCCGCGTATGCTGTAAATTGCGTATGGTCTGTGGTCGATATTCTGTTTTTGGATGAAAAACCGAAGTTTCCAGGAGAGAAAAACATGCTACTCTCGCCTGAGACCGACGAACTCTATAATGTTGTCCACGTTACGAAAATTGTCATTAAAAATTCCTCCCATCACTTGTAGTACTCGAATTCAGGTCTTTTCCAGCCGGGCCAGGAAGGATGGAGATTCTACCGACTTGTGCTACCGACGAGGGCATGCACTAAAGTTTACAGTAATGCAAACGATTAAGAAACAAACCTCAGATGCATATTATTAAAAAAACGCTACAGTTAGAAAATTAATTAAATTAAAATTTTCGTTAAAAATACTTATTTATTGAATTTAAACTTACGAATTAATATTTAATTTACTTTACCAAAATATTTAATAAATAATAATACATAAATGCATTTTTGTTTTCAAAATTAATAATTTTTCTATTTAATTTAAATGAATTTCATCATAAAAATTAATGAATATTTTAATAAAGGCATTTAATTCAACTATTTCAATGCATCGTTGATGACTTTCTACCATCTAAATAACTTACATTCCTAGAAGGCTAGTAGCATTGAGTTCCACTCCTTTCTAAAGAATTTTTGAGCTACTAACCCCCTGCTCTAATCTGCATTTCCGTTCATCCCAAAGAGATTCAATAGGGATGAGTTCGGTACTCTGCAATGGCCACTGAAATGTTGTTCAGTGTTGTTCAATGTTGTTCTCGCTAACCCACATGTTCAGAACCGTTGCTTTTCGACATGTTCTGACATTGGTGGATGGTGCTGCTACCATCAAATTGTAACAAGGCTAGGCACTTAGAATTGTCACCACAAAGAGAACCTGTAGGTAGAACGAAGTATTCATGATTCAAGCTCCACTGCGACCAATTGACCTAATCCATACAAACAGCGACCTTTAAGATCACGACACTCCTCCAAACTTCTCAGTTGGAACAACAGTCAGATAAGCAGCATTTACTAGTCATCTTCCGCACAATTACTTATCACGAGTCATCATCCACAGTACTGATTTCCATTACCCACAGTCCATATTAGGTAAACTTTATAAAAACGTGAATTACTTTTTAAAAATCCTATAGTTTGATGATCGTAAATACTGAAATACACTCAAGAGCTGCGTTCAAATCACCGTCAATGACTCAGGATATACACCATGGATACACACCATGAATTGTCGAACTATTAGAACAAACTTAACTGCGAAAAGATCTAAACCTCCCAAACACTTCCTCGTTCATTTTGCAAATATACGTACTGTCGGTTCTCATCTCAATGATCTCCATTTCCCCATACAGCCTGCCACTGCTTATTTCAGTTGTCCAAATTATTCACCGTATGATTCCTTTCGCTTCGAATGTGTTATTGTGCATATGTCCGTTCTAATATTCCCTTGTAAAATCCCAATCTTACAACTTCAGATAATTTTTCTATTTTGAAAATTATTATTTTTTAAATAGACAGGGTTAAGCGAATTGCTGATGTGTTTCTACAGTTGCTTGTTTGAGTTAGAGCGCGGATTAGTGTCGTCAATGGGGGCAGTTCAGAATAAAACAGAATAATAGAAGTGTCATTTGGAGACTGTTCTGTTTTTTTATAGTTCATTTGCTTTTTTTTTATTAATCACAAAAAACAGCAAAAAGCCTTACATGTGTGAAAAACAGTTTGAAATATAATAATAACATTCAGTAAAGTTAAAATATAAAGAATTAATACAAAACATGAATGGGCTAAAACAACAGTTTGTGATATTCATTTTAACACTATTTTTATTAATAAAAATGTCAATTTTATTTTCATTTAACAATGCAGCTGTTCTGTTGAAAAATTCAAATTTAAGATGATTTGTCCTAAATTTAGAGATGCGAAATAATTTACGTTCCCTCAAAGGCCTAGGTGGACGATTGAAGTTAATTCATGACAGTAGCAAAGGAGCATCTATTTTGCCTTCAATAATCGAATGTAGAAGGAAGCATTCAAACATATTCCTTCTATCACTTAACATGGGAAGGTTAAAAACTTTACACCAATCTTTATATTTAAACGTAAAATAGTCTAAATCTGATTTATAAACTAAGAATCCGATGAGAGATTTTTGAATCCTTTCGAGCGTATTAATATTATTTATACCACAAGGGGTCCACGCTTGTGTTGCGTACCCAAGAATTGGAGAATTGAGTACTCTAGTTTTGGGATATAAGGGCTAACAATGTCAAAACAAGCCCTTTTGATTAAGCCAAGTAATTTAGAGGCTCTGGCAGTTACTTTATTAACATGAGTTGTGTAAGATCCATTATTAGTTCTTAAAATTCCTAAATATTTCATTTGACGAATTCTTTTAATACGCAAAGATTCTAAAGTGTAATTGTAACAAAGGGAATTGAACTAATAGATGAATTAATAGTTGCAACTAATATGTCTGGGGCGATTTCAAAATTACAGAAACGGTCATTTCCCATATCATTCTGAAAATTATTCGTTTCATTGTTTATACCATTATTTGATGAATATAGTTTTTCAAAGAAATTCATGAATTCTTCCCTGTAGGTAATGACGTATTTTTTTCTATTTTTGATTGCTGTTTATATCGGTTCCAGTGATTCCAAAATAGACTGACATTGTTTTTCTTAATAGCCGAGGATTCTATTAAAGCTAAATATTTTTTATAAGCAATTTTAATTCTACATTTCACTACTTTTCTAAAATAAGAAAACGTTCTGTAATCAATGAGATTATTACTAACTTTGAATTAATTAAACCAATCTTTCTTTATTCTCAAAAGTCTGATTATATCTTGAGTAAACCAGATAGGATATTTAAGTTGCCTAACATTTTTATTTGTTTTAGGTTTATTTGACTCATTAACTAAAGTAAATTTCAAATGTTGTGCAGTATGGTCAGAGTTAAAATAATCTTCTTCGGCATAATTCACACTAATATCAAAGTTTGAAAATACTAAATCTAGTACATTTTCCCCTCTAGTTGCAAATGAATGTCTTTGAGTTAAAGAAAGTCTTCAGAACATAATAAAGAGATGATTAGAAAGGTAACAATTTACCAAAACAAATCTCCCCTTATTAAGGTCCCGCAGAAAAGGTACATTAAAATCTCCTTTTTATATTAGTATCCATATTAACAGAGTCAATAATTGACTCCATGTAGGTCTCAAGTTTAGTTATTGTAGAAACTAGAACAGTTGGAAGTAAATATAATAAAATCAAAGTACTTTTAATTTTACCTTTATACCCTCAAATTTCTCCAAATTCGATTGTGCCAAAATACTGAAATTTTTGTTAATAAAAAAAGCAACTCCCCCACCCATCTTCAGAATTCTATCCCTCTTGATAGGATGGAAATTGTCAGGACATAATTCTTGATTATTGATGTCAGGAAATAACCAAGTTTCTTTAATGGCCTAAATGTCCAAATCTTCTTGAAATGAAATTGAATTAAAAATGATTGTTTCCAGATTCCTTATTTCTCTTTTTTATTTGAGGCAGTTGTCCTCTTGAAGTGTGTTTTAATTGCTATATTATCGTTATCTTTAATATTAGCGATGTGATTTTTGTTATAAAATATATGGATTTAATTAAAGTTTCTTCTTGTCTTATACTTTTTAATATCGTTATTAAAGGAAAGCTATTCTCAGATGAGAATATCTCAAGTAAATTATAATCAAATGAAATTTTAAATGAAGAATAATCCTCTGGATATTTAGATGTTATTTCTCCACATGCACCTTTGCCTTATTTTTTATTTTAAAGTAATCACCAGATCAGTTTCATTTGTAGTTGCAGATAGTCTTGAAAAATGCCAAGAGATTCTTTTGGATATGGTGGTTACGTTGCCCTTTTCTGCCTTGACAATTTACAGTACTATTAAAACATTTGAATTCGCTGACGTGACTATGTTAGCCAGTATGAAAATTAATGTCGAATTTTGTTTTAGTAATGTTTAAAATTTTTCATTTATGTTTGACACTAATCTTACCATTAATTGCAAGGAATCTTCTTGTTTTGATCTATACTTAGATTCATCTTCAATTTTTTTCTGCTAACAAGGACAGTTTCTTAACCAATTCAACATCTTTATCATATTGAGTAGCTCGGAAATCCTGTAATTCCAACAAAGTAGTTTCTGAGAGAGAGAGAATAGTCTAGAGTTAAGAGCCATCTATCAAGTTCTGCCATATTTTATCCTCAGGAAATCCATTATCATGGGAATGAGTGGAGTCTCTTGATGTGTTCATGTGTTTTATATGGTTATAAATGCATGGAATGGAAAGAGCTATATGACAGCATTATAATTATTATGTAGAGTAGAAGAAAGCAGCGAGTGATTGTATATTTATGATTAATTTAGTATTTGAATTTTCCGTATGATTCTAACTGTGCAATAAACTTTGTTTTATGTTGATTATCCTGGTTGGAGAAAAATAAAAGAAAGCCCTCATTACATGGAATCTTCTGATACTGAAAAAGGTAAATAAAATAATTGGGCAGCGGATAGCTTGTGGACTTTGCAAGAGAGTGAGGGTCCTAGTTGCGAATTTAAACTTACAGCAACAACCCATTTAGGTTCCAAGGTAAGTTGGGGGATTGTAAAACAATGGAATTAAATAATTTAGCATTTTTATTTCCCCATTCCCACATCCTGTCGGAGATTAGTAATTTGCAATCTCCTCTTTTCAATCTTCTCTCGCTTAAAATCTATCACATTTTGTCAAAAATTCATGTGTTGCACATGAAAAAGTGTGTTCCTGACCATATTTAACGACACGAAATGATGTTTACAATAAATAGATTACTACACTGCTCGCCAAAATGAACAGAACCGAATGTTTTTCATGAATATTTTATTGGGAACAGTATCGCTGAAGGCGAATATTTGATGTAGATGTAGTAGGTAGGTATCATGGCATGCAAATTCCGAGTATCCAATAGAAATCGATCTGTGACCTTATAGATCCGCACATCATGCAAATTATTCATGCCTATAAAAACACAGGTTGCTACCATATTAATTCTTTCCGTTCTTTGGCTTGCTCAGTGGGATTGCTACATCTCCATTACTCAGGGCGACAAGTCATTGTCGTTTAGATGATTCTTTCAGATGTCAAGCCTTTATACGACTTGAAGCCAGGCGTTCGTAGGCGAAGGTGGCACGTTGGCTTAATGCGCCGTTGTCATTTCAAGAAGAGCTGACCAAGGTTACCCCAGGGCTACGTCAATGAGAACAGATCGCTATTTGGTTCTAACAGCAAAACGGAGCCGTTCCATGTTCTTTCATTAACTGTCTCTTGAGGTTGCAGCGTCCGCAGGTGAAAGCATTTCCAACCGGACTTTGTTAACTATGTTCAATTCAAGTGGACTCTATGCAAGGAAGCCATTGGTTTGTGTCCTATTAACTCCAAACCACCGCAGTGTTCATCGTAAGATAACATGAACATGTAACTCGGAGCATAGACAAATGGGACACGGTTCTGTTCTCTGATGAGAGGTGAGTGGCGTTTTAGATACAAATAGATTATTGACATTATTTTAACAGGAGACAAGGAGGAATGCTGTACCATCCCTCCAGCACGAGAAAGGGATATTTACAGTGGAGTCCGCGTTCACATGTGTGGCGGATTAAGGATCAACAGCCACTGCCCTCTTTATGTTTATGATAGGGGTACCGTAACTGCTCAGAGATAGCGAGAACAGCTATTTGAACCCTATGTGCGAATTTTTATGAATTTTCTTTGGCCGAGGTTTTCTTTTCATGCAAGACAACTCCACTGCACATAGAGCTCAAGTGGTGGAGGAACATTTTGAAACTGAAGACATCCAACGACCGCCCTGGCTATCACGATGACCAGACTTAAATTGATCGAACATATGTGTAACGCCCTTGGGCGTCGTTTTGCACACAGACAGCTAACTCCTCAGTCACTTGGTTTGCTAAGGTCTGCACTGGTGAAAGAATGTTTTTTTCCCATAGAATCATATCGACACCTTTCTACACAATGGTGTTCAAAGAAAGTGCATCACCCCTTAAAATTGTAATTTTTGTCCGAATAACGTAAGTATATGGCAATATGTGGCAGTATATGGCATCAGATAAGATTGACACGCGTATATGATGACGTAATATTGCATCAGTTATTACTTTCAGCTATATAAGCACGCTCTGCAAGAGTTGCAGTCATTCCTTGCTTGCGTCAGGATGGCGAGTTACGTGCAGTTGACGCCACGAAGAAAGAGTTTTATTGTTGCTTTACGTGAGGAAGGATGTTCTTCCTGTCATATTGCTTATAGAGTGTCTTGTACTCAGTCGATAGTGGGTAGATTTCTTTCCAAACTCAAGAATACTGGTTCTGCTGATAGGAAAAAAGGAACCGGACGCAAACGAGTCTCTACGCCAAAACAGGACTCGTTTTGAAATGCTTATGCCTTAAAAACAGAAAAGCTTCTTCGTCTGAGCTGAAAAGAGAATGGGAAGAACGTACAGGAGTGGTTGCAAGTGCAATAATAGTCAGAAGACGCTTCTTCAAAAATGGACTTGTAGCCCGTGGTCCTAAGAAGAAGCCTCTCCTCACACGAAAAATGAAAATGGCCCGATTGATTTGGTGTAAGGAGCATGTCAAATGGACCTCCGAGCAGTGGAAGTCAGTTATTTTCTCGGATGAGAAGAAATTCAACCTGCGTGGCTCTGATGGGAGACAAACGATTCGCCGTAGACGTGGTGAAGAAATTCCCTACCAGTCAAATGACATGCGAGTGCATTTCGTATCGCGGAGTAAGTCACCTGCAGTTTATAAAAGGTTCTTTAAATGCCAATGGATACCTGGCTATATTGGAAGGCAAATTGCTGCCAACCATTAGAGACCATTTCAACCTGCCAAGTAACTGCATCTTTCAGGACGACTGTGCTTCTCGTCATCAGGCGAAAGATATAAGTAGGCACTTCTGTAGTTACTTTAGCTTCATTTCTGCAGTAGAGGTTCAACAGTAAATGTGTTTGCATTTGTTACAGGTGAGAAAATGGTTGGAAGAACGGTCCATTACAACTGTTAGCTGGCCAGGAAACAGCTCTGCCAACCTGAATCCTATAGAGAATTGTTGGCATCGTCTGGAATCTGCAGTTGCCAGAAAGAAACCAAAGACCCTTCGGGAATTTGAGGAAGCCATAATTCGTGTTTGGAACCACGAACTATCAGTTGATTATCTTCAAAAATTGATCTTGTCAATGCCTCGACGATATGCTGCTGCAATTAGGGCCGGAGGCGGTTCAACTGAATATTAGTTTGCACCTGGTGAACTTTTTTTTGTTTTGTTTTCCATTTAAATTGATAAACTGAAGCAAATGGAGGGCTTCGATAACATTTCACAATTCCAAAATATTACTTAGCTTTGCCTTAACTATCAATAAATATCTTTTATTTTGATTTCTATTTGTGATGCTAATCATTAATGTAATATACCATAAGGAAAAATGGTTAGAAATGGGAAATTCCTAGATGATGCTCTTTCTTTGAACACCAGTGTAGAGCATGGTTCACTGCTGTCAGGCGTGATTAACCGTTGAAGGGGATTATATGCCCTGTCGATGTCATGTGACCGTATTTTGGCGCATCTTGTATCGACTTCTGTAATGTGAACTTTTTTTTTTGGCAATTCCTATACAACCCCTGTAAATGTCCTTTATACCTGTTTGAAGTTTCTTGCCGTCTCTTCATCTCACCGTTATTCTATGGTACACCACCATACTGGAAATTTTCCCACTTAATCGCAAGTTGCACGAGTTACAACAAGTTTTGTATGTGTTCTGTTCATTTTACGAGCAGTGTAGTTTTCTTCGAAAGGATGGATGGATGGGATGTAAATGAGCTCTACTGTCTCGTCATCTTGCATGTAGGTTATGAGTGTAACAAATGTGAAAATGATGGCTTCGCGATGCACTGCTTGTGCTGCTACGAATAGTTGAATTAAACTAATCAGTTTAATTCAACCAATAGGTATATTGTGTAGTGCTAACAGAGAAGATGCACCGATGAATGGAAACATTTATTCATGGCAAGTGTTCGTCGGACTTCAGAACAGTTCTACAATCCTCTGCAGTTTAATCGCGTAGACAAAAATGCCAATGAATTCTTCATTTGCATAGATGAAGAATTCATTGGCATTTTTTGATATGGTTAAACAGGATCACTACGCAGCCATTTACAATCTCAAGGGCTGTTTTATATGCCAACTTGGATGTCACGCCTTGGTCTCACATAGTTGTCACCAAGAACATTCTCACGCTTGCAAAACTGCTGACCGGGAGACTCCACTCGCCGAAAACTGACTACCTGCTGAATTGGCCACACACGATGCAAAGTTGGGCGAATAGGACACCATCCCCTCCACTCAGTAGCTAGATCACGCAGCTGGGAAGCCTTCAGCGATTTTTTCCTTTTAACACCATTACGATGTACAACGATCTTCAAGCAGACCCAGAAAGGCTTTGCACAGAGAAGAGATACAGGACTGAAATGTTTCAGGATGCACTACTCCACCTATAAATGTTTAGTGAAGCCCACAGATGACAACAAAAGAGAATGCAGGAAATGAAGAATGAACTGGTCGGTACTGTTTTTGCTCCGCCCTGGTGCTCCTGTTATGTTTATATTATATGTCTTGTCTTTCTGTTATCTCGCTGTAAATAGTGCTGTAGATGTGAACATTCTCTAATTCCTTGTAAAATTGCAAATTATGCTTGTGCTGTCTTCTTATCTGCCTGTCATGTAAAAATAAGGCAATGATATGTATAATATAATTAATTAGACAATGTATAATTTGTATAATTTATAAAGACGATGATTTATATAAATTATAAATGAATACTTATGCAAATAACTTATATTTGTATATATAAATGTGCACCCCCTGGTTAATAGCCGTAAGCGGGTGTCTCTTAGGATAAAATAAAGATAATAATAATAATTTGCAGTTCCTGATTGAAGATAAACACTGCCCTACCATTAATATCCGGACATCTGCCTTTAGATAAAACAAGAGCTTTTATTGTGTGATTTAATATTTTGTGCTGAAACCTTTTGCTTTTATTACGGCCTTCAATCTTTGCGACGTACTCTCAACAAGCTTTTTATAAATGTTAGGTGATATGTTCCGCCACTCGACGTTTAACGCTGCCACCAATTCGACCTTGTTCTTTGAGCGATCTCGGCGTGCACGCACCGGACGATCCAATATATCTCATAGATGCCCGATAGGGTTCAGATCTCTGGGCTGGCCAATCCAACTTTTCCACACCAATGTCCTCAAACCACTCTGTTACGAACAGAGCGGTATAGCAAAGCGCGTTGTCTTGCTGACAAAGATATGGGCCTTCCCCGAAGTATTTCTATAATGTTGGAAGTGCATGGTTGTTCTGGTATTGCACAGCATTCATGGTTTTGTCAATAACGACTAATAGGCCGAAACTATGATAGGAGCCCCATACCATGACACTTATTATTAATTTCATTGTCGGGAGGATATAATCAGGAACTGTTCCCCTGGCATTCGTCACACCGAGAAACGGCCATCAGACTAGTAGAGTGCAGACCTCAACTCGTCTGTCCATAGGGCTGTTTTCCACTGCTCTACAGTCCAGGATTCGCGATCCTTACACAATGTTAATCGGCGTCTACCATTTCTTGGGGTGATCGATGGCTAGTGACCAGCTGCACAACCATTGTAATCCATATCATGGAGTGTCCTTCGTGTTGAACTAGTGCTGACAATAGTCCCAATACTCTCACAGAGGGTTTGCGTGACTTGATACAATGGCAATTTATGATTTGGCGCACAGTTCTTCGCAGAATTCTCTTGTCCCGTTCTGTTAGTTTTCGGAGTTTACCAGGCTGTTTTTGGCAGATTCAGTCCCATTCCTCTGCTATTTGCATATGATGTCATTAACCGTTGACTTAGAAATCCCCAGCTTGACTGCGATGTCTCATACAGAAAGCTTGCTTATGTGGCTTCCTACTGTCGTTCCACGTGGAAGTCTGTTAATTCTGTTGAACGGGTCATCTTGCATTCCCACTTTTGCAATTGTCTGTACGAAGACCAGTGTGCACATTTATCGCAGGTTCTGTGACGTGTTGCATACATAGGACCGGCTTCCTCATCCACGGTGGAGTGTCCAGATATTAATGGTAGGGCAGTGTGTGTATATATATATATATAAAAACGAAGAAGGGAGAAGAAAAGAAAAAGAAAAAGAACAGAAATAAGTATTACAAATAGAAGTAAAATGAACTAGAAGAAAATATAGATGGAGAAAAATGCCAGGCGTAGATGAAGAAAATAGAGAAAGAATGTTAAGAACCTAAAAAAAAAAAAAATAAATAAATAAATAAATCATCAAGTGGAATTAAGGCTGAATTAATGCTGAATTAACAGGCAAATCATATGTATGAAAGCTGAAAAGGAAATGACCGAAAGTGAGAGGAAGGTAATAAAGATATAAATAAAAATTATTAAAAATTAAAAAATTAACAAATTAAAAGAAATTAAAAAAATTGGCACATAGGTCAGGTATTTCGTCAGGGGACTACACCTGATCATGTACCAAACACTGTGTTTCTATGCAAACCCATGTTGGTGGAGAAACTATTAAAAATAAAATCGAGTAAGGCAAACCCCTGATGGAGAAACTATTAAAATAAAATAGATAAAAAATTGATCTCCAGAAACATGAGTAAGGTAGCCCCAACACAGTGTGTTTAGATTAATAAATCAAGTCGAAAGTATGTAAGTTAAAAGTAAAACAGGCAGCGGCAAAGAAAAAGAAAGTAATGCAAGATAAGGGAGGTAAAAGATATTAAAAATGTAGAGGCGAAGATAGTGAGAATAAGAAAAGTGAGAATGTCCGAATCACCCTCGTATTGCACTAATAGTTCAACGGACGGAAGAAAGAAGAGCAGAAAGTAGAAAGATGTAAAGAGAGGGAAAGAGTATAAAGGATACTAGAAAAGCTAGGTGTGTAAGTACCCAACCTCACACAGAGGGCCTTGGCTGTGAGAGTGTTAGTAGAAGTGGAAATTAATACCGCTAGCTTGTAGTGTATATTTTGAGTGTTAGATGTATAAAATATATGATATAAAATGTCGGGAGAAAGACTAATGAAAAGGAAGAAAAATTAAATACCTGTAGTATTTAGCAGCATCAAAATGGGTAGAATATAATAAAAATAAGAAATGAAGATACAATTATGCGAACATGATTAAAAAGAATGGAATGTAAACAGAGGGATAACTATGACAACGACGGTGGAGTTGCTCAGAAGAAAAGAACAATAGGAGCCCTCTGTAGTCAAAGTAAAATAGAGAAAGTAGCATTAATTATAAGTAATTACTGGTAATATTAATAAATAAATAGAACAAATTAAAAAATGAAAAGAATAACTTAGAGGGTAAAATAACACGAACATCGTTCCAATAGAAGTCATAAGGTGTAATCACTTTCCAAGTAGTGGAAATACCACCATTCGAATATACAACTGTACAAGTATCAAATTAACCCTAATCAAGGTGGAACATGGTGAATCCGCATTTTGTTTGATAAAATCACAGAGATTTTTTATAATAAAATTTATGAAATTAATTGGAATGTCATTAATGCGAAGTTTGGTATACAGATCATTTAAAGCACCAACGAAAAGTGATTGATTGCTGCTAATATTTGCAAGACCGATAATTTGTGTGTAGATTATATTTTTATGAACCTCAATAGAAATGTTAGAAATTCAATTTGTTAAATAAATAATATTAAAATTAAATTTGCTCCTTTTGTCGAATAATTCAAAATTATGACGAAGAGGGGGACTGTTTAAAGTAATATTTAAATCAAGAAAATATCGGGTTGGACGAGCGCTGGCCACGTCATCATGCGTCACAGCCACAGACGTCAACAAACAATTAAACCTCGCGTCTCACGCACCTGGCAGTGCACATCTTCATTCCAACTGCCATTCATGTATTTTAATTCTGACGAAGGCTACCATATAGCCGAAAGCTCATATATTTCTTCTTTATTTGTACGCTCTGTGTATAACTGTAATAAATTCTTATATGATTTTCCTGTTAATTCAGCATTAATTCCACTTGATTTTTTTTTTTAGGTTCTTAACATTTTTTCTCTCTTATTTTCTTCATCTAGGCTTGGCATTTTGTGGTTAATAATTTCTTCATCTATATTTTCTTCTATTTCATTTTACTTTTATTTGTAATACATATATATATAAGTATATATAAGCTCTAATTAGATAATTTATAGTGTAATGTAAATGTCCTCTCTGGTTTGTAAATGTCCTTCCTGGTTTGTTCTATCGCTTGATGGCATTAATCGGTTCGTTCAATATATAACAGTTAAATATTAAGTTAATTTTATAATTCAAACTCTGTATTATTGGGATTCTATATATAAGTATATATATTTATACTTATTTATTTATATATTTATTGTTATATCTAGATTTATTAAACTAGTGCATAAGATCATACAAATATAACATACCGGTTGAGGCATACTACATGCGGTTATTTACAATGCTTAATATCATATCTAACAAATATAATCAATTGAAATTCATACCGGATAATCTATATAATACCAAATTAATAAACAGGCAGCTCAAAGATATACATGAACATTTTCTAATTACTCCCGTTGACAAAGCTGCTTGCAATTATATGTAAGTCATATTATATAGAAATTATTAAAAATGAACTACAGTCTAGCCATACCTATAAATATATAGCATCTTCCTCTAATATAATAATCAAAAAATTAATTGCATTGCATAAAAAATTATAATAACCTAAAATATCCATTTATATATGACATACCCAAATTTCATAAATCACCTATTGCATTTAGATTCATAACATCATGTAGAGATATTTATGCTAAAATTCCAGGAAAAACATTAGAAAAGTTACTTAAAATTATATTAAATAACGTAAATAAAACTATTATAATAAATAATAACTTACCGATTATAAATGCTATAAAAAATAACAATATTCATCAAATACAAACATTTCACTTTAACAGTTTATTTACTAGCATTAATCTTGATAAATTAAAAGTCGTTCTCCAGAAACTATATTTGGAAAATAAATATGCTATAAAGGTTGAATTAACCTATTGGGATACTCTAATAAATTTATGCATCTTTAATAATTATGTATATGACGGAACATCGTTATACTTGCAATTGACTGGCACTCCTATGGGAAGTCCAACATCAAACATAATCGCAAACCTTTATCTATATTATACAGAAAGAGCATTCCAACATAACCTACTTATCTTCAGATACGTAAATGATCCATGTGTGTTTAATTGTCCACATTTTGTTCAGGATTACAGTAAATTATATCCAGAAGAACTTGTATTAGAAAAAACTAATAGTTCTGATACTATAGCAAATTACCTGGATCTTCATATAGAAATATTCCATAATAATAATATAGACGTAAAAGTATATAATAAAAGAAACGCATTTCAATGTAGTCTGCCTTACAAACTGGAGATCTAATATATCAAAATCAGTGGATGCTAATATCATTTTATCCCAATGTTTGAGGATTGCTTATATTTGCAATAATAATAAAAACTGCTCAGCAAACATAATAGCATTGCACAACAAGTTGATGAATAATGATTTCCCCATCGCTTACCTGAAATACCACTTCAGAAGGGCGATAAGCATAATTAATTTCAAAAATTTGTTCTCTGAACCCATTGCTTCAATATAATTGTCATATTTAGTGCCATGTATATATGTACATAGGATACACTTTGCTTTCTTGGTGTCTTACGGCGTAGAAAACTTGTACCCACCGGCTTGCAAATTACAGTGTATCATTTTTTTTTTTTTTTTTTACATAGTTAAATTCATTTAAATTTCCTTAAGTTCACGCTGAGGTAACATGCAAATTCAGCTCAGGGTCCTACTATAGGAACGGGTTTACGCTCCCGGGCATACCCGAGCCACAACTTATATCTTGTATTGTCTTTAAGCTGCCCTATACTTTTTATTTTTATTTCTCCGAAATTATTAGGGCAATCCGAGGACGTAGGAGAAACTATTTCTTATCTATACCACTATTTTTAGCCTTTATGGAGTTCAGGTTCAATTATTCCTACTCCTTTAGTTTTTCTTCTTACTATCTGCATGTTTCTCTTTGCGTTAACTTAAATTTGATTGGTTAATTAATTAATTATTTATTTTTACCAAATCCATCACATAGGGGGCACCACATTATTTTGACGACTATTATCGTTACTACATTATGTCCTGGATACGGTAGCTTTGTAGTATGTATTACATATTTAATCTTATTTTAATCATTAAATTACGTTCTCTGTCGGGTCAACGATGATTAATATATGCTTACATTTATAATTTATTAATAATTTACTTATATTTTCTTACTTTTGATTCTAAAAAATTCTATATTTGGTTTAGATTTCAATTACTTAGCATATATTGATCATTACAGAAACAGAGAACTTCTTGTCGTTTTTTGCCTTCGGTCTGGGTGGTTTGGCCCCAGTTGAAGTCATCTGGATTGTGGGTGAAAAGCGATAATCTTTTTTATTTTTTATTTTTATGTTTTTTTTTTGCGTTTTCTTAAATACCTGAATGGTATTATTTGATTGATTTACTTCTTCTATTATTTCCTATTATCTTTAATATTTTATACACATTATGGTTGTAATGCATGATTGCTCTGCAACTGCATTGACCCATAAATATATTATATATATTTATATATATATATATTCGTCCAGAAAAACAGGTAGTTCGACCAAAGAACACATGCGAATATGAGTTTATGTAATTAATTACGGGTAACCTGAATATAATTATTTCATTTTTTGTTTTGTTCCTCTAGCACAAAACCCAAGATCGCCGGAAATGACCACCATTACAGAACGTAAAGTGAATGAAACTGCACCTCTATCTTTTGTGTCTCTGTTGTGGAGTGACAATACAACAAAGAGCAAACAAGTTTCGTGTTCCACTAGACAAAAGTGCCAGGAAACTTTACAAATGATGAAGCAACAGTATGGAAAGAATTGTCTGTCTCGTTCATGGAAGAGAATCACTGGAAGGCCTATGTTCAACGCTCTAAATGATTTCAAAAAAAAATCTGAGCACGAATAAAGAAACTATTCGACAAATAATAACTCAGAATTTGAAGAAAACGAAAGTCTGTGCGATTTGTTCCGCATTCGTTAGCAGCCGGTCAACGGCAGAGGCGAGTTGAACATTGAATAGAGAACTCACTGAAGCCACTTAATGCAAACCCAATTGTTTGAATTCGATCATTATGGATGAGGAGACGTGGTGTTTTCAGTAAGACGCAACGAAGCCACAAAGTGCGGAGTGGAAGTCAACAAATTCTCCCAAAGCTAAAAACTTTTGTCAAGAAAGGTCAAAAATCAAAACCATGCTCATCGTTTTCTACAATAACAAGGGAACTGTTCACGAAGAGTTCGTGGCCAATGGCTAAAGTGCTACTCTGAATACTGGACGTTTAGATACGTTTGTTGCAAAGAATCCACCATGTCTGGCCTCAGTATGGAGAAGACAGCGGTGGGTTCTTCTGGAACGACAAGGCTCTCATTGTTCTGGAGTTTCTGGCTAGCAAACAAGACTGCGCACTGTGGGACGCACCGTATTCACCAGACCTAGCCGCCTGCAACTTCTTTTTGTTCCCGAAGTTCAAGGTACCACTGAAAGCAAGATATTTTCATGACGGCGACACCATTCAAAGAACTGTGAGGAGAACACTGAAGAGTATACTAGGCCTTCCATCAGTAGTTCCAGTTGATTCCTGATCGCCACATGGGAGAAAGTTACGTAAACTAACCAAGGTTAGTTTACTCATATATGGGATCATCATTTTATTCTAGCATCAGTCTCGTTTTCCAATTGCTTCACTGTTTTCCAATCTCCCCCACATAATCGATTAACGCAATAGAGTAATTCATTTATTTATTTATCATTATATTTTTGAAATATCAATTGCAAAATGACTGAATTATAGATCACGTGCCTGCTCTTTCAGAAAAATGGAATCTCAGATTTGTTTTCTTCGTCGAGCTGCTTGATACGTTGCCAAAATTCCGCATGCGCAATGCATTCTGCAAATATTGGATGCTTGTATTTCTACCAGCTGACAAAAGTGAGTCGTTCGCTGTTTAAACAGATGTAGTTAAACAACTGCGCGATTGGTTATGTTTCCTTGCATACGAGCGACACTTGTTTCTTGTACTGTATAAATATTCTTGATGTTTGGAGTTTAGAACTACACTTTTTGATAAATAATTTTTTGCGATATGAAGAACGCAGTGAGAGTGGCAATACAACTGACATTGGTAGTTGCGGCGATTATTCAAGTCTCTCTGTCAGTCTCTAATTATGCATATTGTGCGTCTAAAATATTATGCCATCGTATGTAATTTTTATTTACTTCTTCCACTCGAATACCGTTTATTTTAATTTCTCATATATTTAATTTTAGCTTACTTTTAACTTATAAAATTTTGTCTTGAAAACTTCATAATTCCATTTAGTCAGATAATCATTATATACACTGAGTGATCACTGAATCATGACCACCACTATGAAATTGAATGCGACACATTGACCACGTGACGTACGAGAGTGCGGAGTTAGTCGACCTACGTAGCATAGATAAGGTGTCAGTGGTTCAGTAGGTAGTAAAATTCCGAGCGTGGTGGGTAAGGATTTATCGGAATTTGATAAAAGACAGATTGTGGGTGCTCGACAAGCTGGTGCGTCAATTTCCCAAACGGCTGAACTGGTGGGGTGGTCGAGAGCCGCTGTAGTAAAGTGTACCAAGACTGGCGTAAAAATGGTGAAACAACGACCCGACGGCAAAACTGCAAAGGTCAGCGAAAGGTTGATGTTAGAAGTGAGCGCCGGGTCCGAAGACTCGTACAGGCGAACAGGCGCAGCACTGTTGAAGAGTTGACTACCCAATACAACATGGGTCAACCAGGAACAATATCTGGCATGACCATGCGTCGCACGCTCGCACGTATGGGCTATACCAGCAGACGACCCATACGGCATCCTCTCCTAACCAAGGTTCATCTGCGTAAAAGACTCGTCTGGTGCAAAGAACATGCAAGTTGGACGTTAGAAGACTGGAAGAAGGTGTGCTGGTCAGATGAGTCACGTTATTTACTCCACACCGTGGATGGTCGTGTACGGATTTGGCGTCAACAACACGAGGCTCTTCATCAATCATGCATGGTATCAAAAGTGCAGGCCGGTGGGGCCATTGGCAGAAACTTGGAACTCTGGTGCATGTGGAACAACGTATCAGTGATCTCCGCTATCGTCAACTGCTTGCTGATTGTATACACCTTGCTATGTTAAACTTTTTCCGGAATGGCGATGGTGTCATTCAAAATGACAATGCACCGAGTCAAGGGCGCTTGTTGTGCAGGAATGGTTTGAGGAACACAGTTCTGACTTCCAGCATATAATAAATAAATAAATTTTCTGTTTATACTCCGGGACGACCAAACGGTCAGAGGAGTTCACAAGATAGACAGAATAAAAGAAACAGCACCGTATTCAGTAGTCACGGGCTTGAACCCCGGTCACTCAAGGCACGTGTACTTATGCACCCGCGCGCCTAACCACTAGGCTACGGCGGCCTTTGAATATGAATTCGCCTCCGAGCTTCACCGATATCAATCCCATAGAGCACTTGTGGGACACTATGGAAAGGCATATCAGGCGTCTGGATACACCAATCACCTCCATACCTACATTGTTGACCGTATTACACAGAGCTTGGTTGCCCATACCTCCCGAACGCTTCCGACTTCTTGTTGAATCAATGCCACGTCGAATAGCTGATGTACTGAGGACAAAAGGAGGACCTACGAAGTATTAGGTAGATGGTCATAATTCAGTGATCACTCAGTATATATATATATATATATACTCAAATGTCACTTGAGTAACACTCTTAAGGTTAAAATACCATATATACTCTATTCGGAAATAGTCTATTCAATTCAAATTGCAATCACCTAGTGGGTGATTGCAATTTGAATTGAATAAACTATTTCCTAAATTCGCAGCACAACTTAAAGTAGTTTCTGTATGGGACTGTATGGTCCCATACAGAATTAGACTCTTTATCCAGTGTCCTAATACCCTGAGTTCTGTGAATACTGGGCTATTGGTTCCTGCTAGATAAATGATTGACCATATCCCGAGCCTGTATGCAGCTAATAAGCGAATTTATGTGAACAAAAGCAATCTTCCTTGATTGGTACGAAAGTTGAGGCAAAGAAATCGATGAGTGCATAGGTGTAGCCAGACTCGATTTGGAGAAACGGGTTCGAAATTTTGACTTGTTAAATATACAGTACTATATAAATATTTAATATACAAGTAAATTATCACAGCAGTGATGGCGCCCTGATTATTATTCTAAAAGTAGTGGCGCTAAAGCTGAGACGGGTAAACTTTCTTGTTAATTTTTGGAAAACATTTATGAGCTTTTTAAATTATGCTTGGAGTTTACGAATATTTCATCCTTTCTTAACGGATTATAATATATATTGTATGGTTTTTTGTAGTTTTAATTTAAACATTTAAACATATATTTATAAGAAAGGTGTGGTTTTTACAGCTATTATTGAAAAAATAAATAAAATATTAGTTCTGCTGAAAAGGAAAGAAAACCCATTAGAGATTAAAAAAAAACATAACGATGAAACGTAGTTTCTTACATTTTTTTTTAGTTTTAAAGACCGTTAATTGCATCAACTTTAACTATCAACGTGTGCATATATTTCTGTTTATTATCTGTAAAATGGATTTTGATAATTTTAAAAACATTCCAAAGCTATATAACATTTAGAAAATACTATATTAGAAA
This sequence comes from Mastigoproctus giganteus, assembly GCF_048544385.1. Classification (NCBI taxonomy): domain Eukaryota; kingdom Metazoa; phylum Arthropoda; class Arachnida; order Uropygi; family Thelyphonidae; genus Mastigoproctus; species Mastigoproctus giganteus. Next base: position 78,639,597 of record NC_143587.1, on the reverse strand, counting down.
AGAAACTCAGTCAGGGATAAACATTGCCCCGAGTATCGTATCTAAAACTATGCTATATCAAGTAAAAATATTAATACTGAATAACCATTGAATTCTAATGATGCCAGGAGAACAAATATCACAGATGAGATTCTGAAACTTTTACTAGTAAATTATCAACGTTCAAGGGTGGTAATTGACGAAATAAGAGTAATATGATATCATTTGTATTCAAGAACCCTACTTTGTACACCAGGATAATGGTGGATTTGATTTCAATGTACTGTCCGCCTTCATAAGATATACTTGATACAGTAAATTACATTGAAGTATTCATGAGTGTCATTGGTAACTGGAATCTTATAATGACTATGGATGCTAATGCTAAGTCTTTACTTGGGCAGAGTGGAATTTCAGATAGCAAAGGAAGACTAGTTGAAGAGCTGATATATGGTTTTAAACTTTAATATTCAAAATGTATATTCATTCCCAACTATTAATGGGCAATCAAGTATTGATATAACCTTGTCATCTGCTAACATCGGTAATAAGATTAAGGATTGACAAGTCTTAGCAGAAGCTACTCAAAGTGATCATAGAGCCATACACTTTATATTAAGTCTGCTACGTTTGTACCTGGTTTAGAAAATTTAAATACATTTTCACTCTAATTACATATTTACATATTATGATAATAACTCTGATAAAACTATGTTATGGCAGTGTTTGTGGACTTCGAGGGAGGGAGCTGTTGCTGTTGTATTATTGGGTTTTAGGAGCATTAATAACAATAATTAATAAATAAATATTCATTTATTACAAATACAGCAAGCCCATCACAGCACATGGCTAAGGGCAGATAATAATACAAAGGAAATAACATAAAATAATCGAGTACACAGCAGGTTTCATATAAACATTAACAATTATGAATTATGAATTATGAATATAACATTATGAATTAAAAAAGAATTTGCAGAACAGGACATTTGTCTTTCAGTTACAGTTACTGGGTTGGAGGCAGGCTGCTGTTTTAATTTCTCTTCATTTTATCGGATGTCTGACTCCTGTAGGTTCAGAGTTGAGTAACCTGTTGTGGTGATTTATGAGGTGAAGGGATGCTTTGAGGAAAATTCTGTCCATTTGTTTGACCCTGGAGAGGTTGGATTTGAGTTTGTGGTTTCTTGAATTTTCCCTGTTGGGAGCAGCTATTATATTGGCTAAGTTTGGTGAATCACATGCAGAAGTAATTAACTTTGCAAGGAGCATGACTCCAGACTCGTTGATCATCTGTTGTAGAGGCTTTGTTTTTAAGTTTTCATAACGCTGTTGCCTGGATATTGTATGGGGAAAACGAAGCTTACTACTGAGCCATCTAAGAATCCACTATTCTAAGGGCAAGGAATTTCTTGACGGTTACTTGAGAAGCACCAGAACAGATTTCGGAAGCATAGGACAGAATGAGAAAGATGCATCTTTGAACATGCTTAATGACTGCTTTTCTGTCTTCAGTCCTGCTGTTTCTTGTTTGATTAACCATTTTGCTTTTTGAATTAAAGGAGAGATTTTTATCAAAAACAACTCGAAGGTCTTTGTGAGCACAGACATTTGGGATTGGGACATCTGCAATTTTTATTTCTATGTTGTGGACTGTTTCTTAAGGCAATAAATACTTTGAGCAGATTTTCTTGAAATTTGAGCTGATCTGCTTGATTTTCTTTAAAAACCTACTTAAAATCACTATAAAGCAGGAGCTGGAGCTGAATTACAGACGTCTAACATACTTATGTTAGACGTACGTCTATGTTAGAGGCCATATTTATCTGTATATACTGCCAGTAAATTGAGTGTGTTCTTTCAATTTTATGTTCGCTGGACGACAAAACCGAGTTTCCGGGAGAGAAAAAACAGGATACCCTCTCCTGAGACTAACTTAGCTACGTTGTGAAAAAGGCCCACAAAAATTCCTCTCCTCATCGACGGGACCCGAACCCAGGTGCGGGGAGGATGGCGATTCTACAAACAGTGCTATCCACGAAGGTTTCAAGGGAGCATTTGACTCATTGTGATGGGAAAGTGTGTAGAATGTGTTTGTCACTATGAACTGTTCTTCATAATTCTATAACGTTCTAAGAACTTTATAGAATTATGAAGAACACGAAATTAACTATAAAAGAAAAAACACTAATAGCGTTTCAAACGCGAAAATATCGATAAGGGCAATGGGGGTCTCACACGCCCCTACACCCCATTGGGACCTATATGCTGGAATTTTGAGTTAGACCAGTGGCTTTCTCGGAATCAGGAACACTGCAATGCAATTGCTTATGCTGATGACATAGTTTTCCAGGTTCTTTCAAATCGGTCTTGGAGACTAGAATGAAAGAAATTTTGGATGATATAATTACTTAGTCTTCAAAAAATAAGTTGATTATATCTTTAAATTAGACTAAGATGATGATAGCTTTAAAAGGTTGTTTTAATTATCGTCATTCTCCAACTGTACATTTTTTTAAATAAACCAGTTCAGTGCGTAGATCTTTATTACCAGACGTACAACATATTTCACTGAATAATAAAACCTTGTGGTTTTATCCAGCTATGGACCCATTGATTTTAGAACCCATCAATATTTGGGTTTGATATTAGATGACAAACTAAATTTTGAAATACACTCAGAAGAAATTCCTAATAAATTAAAGCTTTTAGTGGCACTCTAATTAGGGCAGTAGCCCTAATTAGAGTGCTACTAAAGGATGCAAACCCCACTCTGATTGGGGTTTGAATAAAAAAGCTTTCCGTTTATACTATAAAGTAGTTTTCCATTCAGTAGTCGCTTACGGTGCTGGAATTTAGTTTAAGAGAGTAATTAAAGTAAAAATAAAAAAGAACAAAATTTTATAGAGAGAATAATATTACTGGCAATATACCGTGTTTTAGGGCAGTGTCAACGAATGCCCTTCAAGGGTTAGCTGGCATTTTACCTTTGGATTTATATGTAGCATATCTGGACGACTTTATTTACTATTTAAAGAAGGGTAGGATTGTTGACATTATGAGTATAATTGCTGATATGGTCAATAGTATTAACTCTTAAAAGAAAAGGATATTAAACAAACTGCATATTATATGGCAAAGTAGGTGGAGTACCAGTACAACAGTTCAGTGCCTAGATCTTTATTACCAGACGTACAACATATTGTACTGAATAATAAAACCTTGTGGTTTTATCCAGCTATGAAAACGCCTTTTATATTAACAGAATCTGGATCCTTAAAGACAAAATCATTTCAATTGGGTTTAGTGGTTGTGTCTGTGGATCGTATGAGGATTGGAAGCATGTTTTATTTGACTGCAATTTTTGTTGTTGTTGTATTTGGGGTTTTTGGGCATAAGGGCCTCTTGGGCCATATTTTGCCTATTCCCTATTCATGATTAACGTATCACTAATTTCACATGTTATTATAATTAGAGATTATTATAAAAAATTATGACTTTCAAATAGTTAAACAGTTCCTCATAATTTGCTTCGTTGCCAGGAATATGAAATAAGGTTAAGGGTTCCTGCAAGTCGCATATGGAGCTAAAGCTAAATTTTGGGACAGTTGAACGTTGCGGACATTCAATGAGAATATACTTTATTTTAGCTGCGACTCGCAAAAGAGATTTTGATGAAGGCTCTCTCCCATAGGCAAATACAGAATGAGTTGGATGCGAATGACCAATGTGGAGCCTTGCTAGTATCACTTCTTGTGGTCTGCTTCTCCTGAAACTAGATGATCAGAGTTGTGGCTCTATTTTTATCTGCAACAGTGTATTATTGATTTTCTAGAGGTTTCGCCAGATGCGAGACCATTGCTTCCTAGATGTTGCTTTAATAATGGATTTTTTGTCAGTGTAGGGCACTTTCGGTTGACTGGTAGATCCAGAGTCGGGATGTTTCGCAGCATCATCCGCATGTTCATTACCTGGGTTGCTTACATGACCGGGGATCTAGTAGAAGGTAACCTTCTAGTTGGCTGTTTATAATATGAACTAATCAGCTAGCATACCCTCCAAATTAGGGGTATTATATTAATGCTGTATTTGATGCTATCAGTACGATAGCAAGCGACTGATGCAATACTTGATATCACCCGCACTCTGGCAGAGACGATCCCTGGCCGTTTCCATGTGCAAGGAATGATAACCGATAACCAATTAATGGTTGTACATTTTATGCTAGAAAGTACCTGTGCAGTATTGCAATAGTTGGCGGCGTTGCGAGGAAAGCTGGCTGGGACACCCTTATTTAGTAAATAAATATATATACAGGGTGTCCAAACAATGTATACACACTTTGTTTGTTAATACCTTCTATGCCTATTTTCATAAATTCAATTTTATAATGAAGAAAAAATGTGAGGAAAAATATGCATTAAAGCAAGTATTCAAATTGTCCTCCATTCTCCTCCAGGCATTGTTGACATCGACGAGAAATCGAAGTGCATACATCATCGAAGATATCTCTTGGTATTGCTGCACATTCTGCTTCAGTAGCTTGCCATAATTCAGCGATTTTTGCTGTTTTTTTTGGCATAAACTGTATCTTTGAGGTATCCCCATAAATAAAATTCCAATGGCGTTAGATCTGGCGAACGCGCAGGGAACTGAACTCTGTCTCTTCGTCCAATCCGTCTGTTTGGGAAAGTTTCATCAAGATAAGCCCTAACATCACGATGAAAATGGAGAAGTGCCCCATCGTGTTGAAAATAAAATTCATCATCCTCAAATAGCTCACGACTATGTGAGACGATTGATTCCTGAAGCAAGTTGAGGTAAAGAGCACCAGTAATAGTTGCATCATAAAAGAATGGTCCAATCAAACCCAAGGATGATAATCCACGCCACACTGTAATGCCTGGTAAATTCAAATGTTGTTTCTCGGTTGCAGAGTACGAACAATTGTGGCGATTAATTGTAACATTCAACTTGAATGTTGCCTCATCACTCCAAACGATCTTATAGGAAAACAGAGCGTCCTCTGCAGATTTTTTTAAAAACCACTCCCAAAATTCAACCCTACGATCAGGATCACCTTCGTTCAGGGCCTGCACGAATCTTGAAATGTAGCTTTTCCTTTTTGCACGCCTTAAAATGTTATGCACACTGGATTTGGGGATTGCCGTTTCACGAGCAGCTTATCGGAGAGCTATCCTTGATGTTTGTCGGAAAAGTTCCAGCACCTCTTGTGATCTTGTGGCTGTGCGAGGTCTTTCTGATCGTTGCCTCTATACATTTTGCACGATGCCATCCGCATCAAACTTATCACGAATACGCGAAATTGTGAGAAGCATTGGTGTTTCAGTGTGGTATTCACTCCTAAACTGTCTCTGCAGTTCGTTGATATTTTCCGACTTCCCATTCCACTTCAACACAAATTTCCGCTGTGCAAATATAAGTCTGGTCTTCTCCATTATTATCACCAACTTGCAACTGAAAAAGAAAAAAAAAAGTTACTGAGTTATGGGCTGACAAAATGGGTATACATTTTTTTGGACACCCTGTATTTATGAAGCTACAGAAAATCACAAATCTTTATCACGGACAATTAAATTGGACTCATTAAGTTTAACGGCAGCACTGCCGGGATCAGTAATTAAATATCTATTAATACTCACATCTATTAATACATGTGATATGATATTTAAAACGAATTTCAGTTATCTCATATTTGCAAAAGAATTTTTAAAATTTAGACCTGCTTACTTTAAAGCGACTGAACGATAAGGAGATTGAACTCATCCGTCCCAGATTGCATAACGACCCGGGATAATATTATGAAAGCGAGAGTGTATCGATCGTGGTTCCAACCAGCCTGATTCCTACATACCCTTAAATATTGGGAGGAAATTTCTGTGTTATGAATGGAATGTCAGTTGTTGAAAGTGCATGCATGTTAATGATGGAATACACCATTATGTTTTGGAAAGTCCATTACATTTTGGAGAGTCCAGATACATCTCCTCCACCCTTCCCGAAAACGTTTGCTGCACGTTACAAACTTCTTCTACTTAATAATCTGAAACATAAAGAAACATCAACGATTTACATCAGTGAGTTGCATTTCTTTTTGAACTCACTGTCGGTATAAAAACAACAAACCCATCGCAGAACAAGAAGCTGTCAACTGACTGAATAAAAATGTCATATCGTATATATACACATATAAGCATAGGATCTTCTAAATTTACAATTATTCTTTCTGGCCACTGAGTCTGTATTTTCTTATAGCAATACGATCGAGAATGGCGTATTCGATAATCAGAAAAGTACCAAAACGTGTAAGTATTCTCTTAAATTATTATTTTCTCTTCATAAACAGAATTTTTTTCCATATATTCCTTTTTATTTATTATAATTTTTGTTTGGCAATCGTTAATAGGAGTGTATGATTCAGTTTGGAAATGCAATTGAAAGGTATGACGACTAGAAATCATCAGGCATAGGCGATTTCTCTGTGATTCATGAGTTCATCGATGTATACACTGAATGGTCACTTTATTAAGTATGGCTACCCTTTTTTTGAAATTTAGAGTGCTTTCAGTAACGCTATTAAGTATACCTACATGGGATAAAAAAAACAGGTTCGCAGATGCGTAAGGATGCGATATATGTGTAATTCAATGCGAGAATAGCCAAGACCAAAGATTAAGGGAATGTGGCATGGAGGTCGGTTCCAGATATATCGATATGTATATCTCAGAAAATGCAACCCTGCTGGAGTTTTCATGTACAACCATGTCTCGGGTTTATCAAGATTTGTTCAAAAACCAAACAAAAAAAAAAACACCATCCAGTGGTGATTCACTGGTTGGAAACTGCTGAGAGCTTACAGAATTTGTGCAGGATAACAGAAAGGCTACAATTAGTCAAATAACAATGCAGTACAACAGTTGTAACCCAAGGACACATTTCAGAACGTAGAAATCCTTCACGAAGAGAATATTGACGACAGGAGTAGAATCCAAACTGAATTCCACTCCTTCAGGAAAATTGATGTACATCTGAAGGATCCAATTGAACTATTATGTCTGGACCCGTGTAGTGACAAAAAAAAAAAAACAAAAAAAAAAAAAAAAAAAAAACACAGAGATCGAATTCAAAAAGCAGATCAAAATATTTAGTATTTCATTGTACACTATTCTATCATGGGTTCGTTGTTCTCTCACTTCCCCAAACCCGGGTAGTTTCCTTTGCCCCCTTCGCCTTGTGGGTAACCCCATTGCTACCTGTCTACTACCAACCCCAGGGCAGGATTGGCATCCAGTCCTGGGGCCCTCTTCTCTCCCTCCTTTCCACTCTTTGTACCAGTTTAGCCCCCAACGCTTCTTGTCGTACCCCCTTCCTATCTTCTACTTTCATTTTTTTTAGTAGGCTTTCCCTGTCTCTGTAAACATAACCCCACACTAATACTACGCGAACACTCAATGACATTTATAGAATCTAGCTTTTATAGAGTTTTGCATCCATCACATTTCTTGATACGGAGTTGGGGGAAACCCCCGGAGGCTTCAATAATCTTATTTATTCAAGTATATGAATTGGTCGTTTCGACTCACCTTTGGCTAAAATGATTACTGTTATTCACCATGAGCAGTTCTTAATAATTTCTATAGAATGCTGGCTCCATGGTACTGCACTCCTTTAAAACACTCTACGCTCCACTAACAAAAATGAAACTTCTTGTTCTTGCCATAATTTTGCATTTTGGCTCATCTGAAATACCCTACATGACAAAATTAACAGAACAAAATGGTTTTAATGAGTATTTCCATGAAATTCCGAGTATCCAATAGAAATCGATTTACCACCTTATAGAACCACAAATTATGCAAATTATTCGTGACTTTAAAAAACACGAGTTGCGACCACATCACTACTTTCCTTTTTTTTTTTTTTTTTTTTTTTTTAAGCTTGCTCAGTGGGACAGCCACCTCTCCAGTACTCGGAATGTAAAAACAATTGCAAAATAAAAACTTGCCTCTTGGCGATGTTTAGTTTATTCCTCAAGAAATTGTGATCACCGGGGTCTATTATATAAAATTAGCAAAAATAAGTTTCACTCTCATGAAGCATACAAAACTGTAGTAAACAACAACACATAAACCACTAACTGGAAAGATTCATTTAATATCATCCTGAAACGCTTGCTTTCCCTAGACCAGCGGTTCCCAACCTTTTTTGACTAGCGAACGCCTTTCAACTTAATATTTTTTTTATCGCTAACTCATTTCAACATAATGTTTTTAATGCGACCCACTAAGCCTATATTCTCTGAAATCGTATAATATTTATGAATTTTTATAATAAAATATTTCCAGTACTACGTTTTTATAA